>NC_134504.1:4849448-4856948 GCF_040206685.1 Ascaphus truei
TTCAGCACAGGTGGCTCAATCAGTCCCAGCGTCAGCACAGGTGGCTCAATCAATCCTTGCTTCAGCACAGGTGGCTCAATCAGTCCCTGCTTCAGCACAGGCGGCTCAATCAGTCCCTGCTTCAGCACAGGTGGCTCAATTAGTCCCTGCTTCAGCACAGGTGGCTGAGAGGTTCATCTCTGGAGAACCCCTGCTTCAATCCTTTGAGGGAAAAAATTGCACAAAAAACTCCCCCCTGGCTTGCTCCTTTAAGGGGATATTTTTATACATGAATTAAGCAATGCACTCATGGGGTTGCATTATCATTTGTACCTGTGTTTCCAAGGGGGTTATTCATTAGACTGCGATAGTGCCGATCAGGACATTATCGCACTGAAACTCCCATCGAAGTCAACGGCAGTTTCTGTGCGACAGTGCACCGGTTGGCACTATCCGAGCCCCCGAGACGGGGCAAAGATTTCCTATCCTCCGGTGAAACCGCTTCAGCTCAGCATCGCCAAACAAAGAGACGTGGAGTCGGAACCCACGGACGGAGCTCTGGGACTGGGTGAGCATCTCCGATCTGGTCTTTCCGGTCGCGTGTGTGACCATAGAACAGGGAGGAATTATCTACTCAGCCTCATCATCTCCAGGAGACTCGCCTCCTCGCCACGTAACCCCGTCATTCCCAACGGCTCGAACGGAAGAGTTCAGCGCGGCTTAGTAAGCATGGCACCAAATGTGCATGCAACTGTGCACGCAATGTCTTGCATATAATGTATAACCCTGTTCACTTATGTAACCGTGTATTATTTGCCATCTTAACTCTGTGCCCAGGACATGCGTGAGAACGAGAGGTAACTCTCAGTGTATTACTGCCTGTAACACATGTTATAACTCTGTGCCCAGGACATGCGTGAGAGCGAGAGGTAACTCTCACTGTATTACTGCCTGTAACATGTTATAACTCTGTGCCCAGGACATGCGTGAGAACGAGAGGTAACTCTCACTGTATTACTGCCTGTAACACATGTTATAACTCTGTGCCCAGGACATGCGTGAGAGCGAGAGGTAACTCTCACTGTATTACTGCCTGTAACACATGTTATAACTCTGTGCCCAGGACATGCGTGGGAACGAGAGGTAACTCTCACTGTATTACTGCCTGTAACACGTTATAACTCTGTGCCCAGGACATGCGTGAGAACGAGAGGTAACTCTCACTGTATTACTGCCTGTAACACACGTTATAACTCTGTGCCCAGGACACGCGTGAGAGCGAGAGGTAACTCTCAGTGTCTTACTTCCTGGTAACACATTGTATAAATACATAAAATGTTGGCTCACCAAACTGTCCTTGGGTTGCAGGCAGTGCTGGAGACGCCTGGAACTTCGCTCTGTTCCCTTGCGTGTAGTATAGCAAGAGACGCCAAGATAGTCAATAGACATTGAGATCTTGAACAGAACCTCGTAAGACTCCCCCCCTCCTCTTGGGCTCCCACTCCCCCCCCTTCCTCTCCCTCCTCTTGGTCTCCCACTCCCCCCCCATCTCTCCCTCCTCTTGGGGTCCCACTCCCCCCCTCCTCCTCTCCCTCCTCTTGGGCACCCCCTCCCCCCCTCCTCTCCCTCCTCTTGGGGTCCCACTCCCCAACCTCCTCTTGGGGTCCCACTCCCCCCCCCCTCCTCTCACTCCTCTTGGGCTCCCACTCCCCCCCCCTCCTCTCCCTCCTCTTGGGCTCCCACTCCCCCCCCTCCTCTCCCTCCTCTTGGGGTCCCACTCCCCTGCTCAACTTCCTCTACGGAAAACTCTAATGTTGCCTCAAGAAGCCGCCCCAATCCTGCCATGCTCCGTGACCCGCTAGAACACGTAAGAACAGAGACGGAACAGTGACAGGGAACCTGCGCCGTGTCCTGCCCCCACATGCCCATGTTTATATATTTAGGTCACAGAGCCACGGTTTCCACTGTTAGTGTCATCTTCCTGCCTGCCCCGCCCTCTCTGCCAACTCCCTTTTCCAACGTGCCCAAAAGATGCCATCCTTAGCCGTTTGGGTCCTGAAAATGGAATACGATGCCGTCTGTAATGCAGTCGCAGGTCATTCTCAGCCGTTCTGTACACGATACAGTCGTACGGAAAGAGCCATGCGGCTCCCAAGCTGGAGGAGGTCAAGATCAACGGCAGTTCCATGCCAGATTCCCCCACTGGAAATCCCCATGATAGTGCTGTGGCAAGAACAGGTCGGGCAGCATTCATGGACGGCCTCTTTCGTGTCACTACCATTATTACACCAAATACGCGGAGAGGAAAATCCTTTTGACCAACAGGGAAAACACCCCGCACGTTTGAACGTGATTATCACTCTTATTTATTTTTCTTTTACTCCCCAGCTCATTCTGTCATTGACGACGAGGGGAGGACGTCGACTTTTGGGCATCGGGACAAGTAAGTAAGGGGAGGGGGGGGGGGGGCTTATTATCAGGGTAGGTACAATGCATTTTAACCTCTGTATCGCCCGTGGGGCAGCAGTACGGCAAGTAAAAATAAAAATAAAAAGAACTGGCAAGTACTATCTGTGTTGGCAGTGTGCAAAACGTTTGCACTGCCGGCAAACAAGGGGTTAAGGAAATATCAATATTATTTGTGTCCGTTGGCTGTAAAACCGATGTTCTTTTTCCACCTGCTTATTAGGAATTTATTTCACTGTGTATAATGAGGTTTTCTTCATGCTGGCAGGGCCGTAGGGGCGGAATAATTCCTGTAATGTGCCATTCATATGGGGCACGGAAGCTTCACATCTTAGTTATTCGGTACAGCAGGGGTTCTCAAGACCCAACCAACAGGTCAGGTTTTTAGGATATCCCTGCTTCAGCACAGGTGGCTCAGTCGAAGACTGCACCACCTGTGCTGAAGCAGGCACTTCAACTGAGCCACTGATTGAGCCCCCTGTGCTGAAGCAGGGATATCCTGAAAACCTGACCTGTTTGGGGGGTCTTGAGGACTGGAACCCCTGCTAAATAATATACTGTATGCCGGTATGTATATCTTTATTTATATAGCACCATCCATGTACACAGCGTGTCACAGCAATAACACGCGGGACATAATAATATAACACATAATGGGATTACGTGCTTGAGACATTAAAGTAACATTAGGAAAATGTAGTCCCTGCCCCAAAGAGCTCGCAATCTAAGTGCTGGTAACATGTGAAAACTTTTAGAGATATTTGGTATGAATTGTGAGATATCTGAATATAGCCTCGACTGGATCATTTTTGCTTTCAGCGAAAGAGCAGAAACATCATTTGTCCGCCAATGATAAGACGGCGCCCAGATAGGAGTCGGACAATTTAACCCAAAGGAAATATTATGTAAAATGTTAGATTTCAACTTGGGGGTGCATGAAATAATATGGGTCATTGGAAAAACAGGTGGGGGAGAGATGTATAAAAGGGTCTAGGTCACCCCAAGTCACTCCCGCCTCTATAGGCAGGTTGGGCAGGTCCACTGATGATTTCCTGGTAACCGATCGATTACGACTTTGTTTTCAGAGAGGCGGGACGGGAAGAGAAGATCCAGCCATGTCCGACGAAGAGAGCGGTAAAGAGAGCCCCACCAATGAGTGCCCGGTGTGTTACGAGCGGTTGCAGACCCTCTGCATGTCAGAAAGGAGGCTGAGCTGCGGCCACTCCTTCTGCCACGACTGCCTGGTGAAATATCTGATGACCTCCAAGAAGGAGGGTTCCATGAAGAAGAACATCATCTGTCCCCTGTGCCGGTACGTGACGTTCCTCAGCAAGAGGGGACTCATTCTGCCGCCCAAAGTTGGGGAGCTCAACCAGATACTGGAGGTGCCTCTCACGCCACCATGCCCCAGGCATGCTGCCGACGCTGGTAGCTTGAACACATTGGTCATCCCCATCTCCGAGACGGTGGGCATGGGTAGTCAACAGGGTCTCCCCACTTGCACGTGCCTGGGGGACTCTAGTGCCGAGGTGACCAATCACTCCCACGGGTCCCAGGTCTTTATCATCAGTGACCAAGGGCAGCCCATGGAAAGCGAGGAGGTGACGACCAGGGCAGACACCCAGCCTCCGGACACCAGGGTTAACTGTTGCCGCTCTCCATCATTGATGATGCTGATCCTGATGATATTTCTGGTGGCTGTTATAGCCGCCGTGCTTCCATGGATACTGTTCGTCAGAAAGACCTGACCAAAACGCCATTTCATCCAAGCAACGATCCCCCTTTCCCCCCCCCCAAAAAAACCAAGCAGATAAAGATTTGCATCTTGTAGAAGCTGCAATTACAGGTCACAATCCACCGAATTAAATGTGCGATTCTCTGGAGCTGTCGATCTGGAACCCGATTCTATGATCAGGAGATATATTTTCTTGATGGTGGTTCCCATTGAGAAGATAATGGGTAAACTAGAAGTATTTAAGATAAACACCATATATTTTTTTTATAGGTTGAACAATATGAAGGATTTTTTTTATACAGAGGTTATTTGAAGAGTGGACTACAGGCGTTCCTCGCTACCCGTCGTTTCATTTTCCGGCGAACGGATTATCCGACGCGTCACAATGCATTCCGCGGAACGCAATACCCGACGTCGGCACGGATTATCCGACGCGTCATAATGCGTTCCGCGGAACCATTACCCGACGTTGGATCAGATTATACGAAAGCGTCATAATGCATTCCGCGGAACCATTACCCGATCACGGACGCGGGTTAACATTGGATTCGCTTACCCGATGTTTTTACTTGCGGAGCAGATTCTGTTGGATAAACGAGGACTGCCTGTATATGCTTATATGCAGATATAAGTGCAATAATGCAGATACAATACTATATAGCTGATGCAAGATAATGTTACTTTGTGTAATATGTGGTTATACTGAACCGCGCTATTCCCAGCTCTAGGGGTGGGGGCCTGCGTCCCAAAGATACTTACTGGTGAATTTACCGGTATTACTTCCTGGTTCTTAAATGGGAATTTAAATGGTCGTCCAATAGGAAGCCGCAACCAATGATGTTCACAATTTAACCGCCATTTTGTTTCCCCCGAGGGAAGTGTAAACCCAATCACTTCCCCGGTATCTCAGTAACCATCCTGTAAAAATTAAAAAATGAGTAGGAAGAGCTGCTCCTTTTTCGGTATATTGGTTAAATACTAAACAGGAAGCCGGTATACTTCCTGAAGACGTTAGCTCTCAGAAGATGTAAAAATGAAGGAAATCAAGCTGTGAATTTTTTTTATATTTTTGGGGCGCAAACGACATGATTCTGGATTTACGTCCAAACACTTTCCTTAGAAGCACCAATCATAGGCCTCTATGGCATAGTCCCATGGGAGAGATGTCAGGCAGAGGGAGGACTTGTTCCATGTCACTGGGGCGATGTCTCTGGGGCATAGCCCCATGGGAGGGATGTCAGGAAGAGGGAGGACTTTTTCCATGTCACTGGGGCGATGTCTCTGGGGCATAGCCCCATGGGAGGGATGTCAGGAAGAGGGAGGACTTGTTCCATGTCACTGGGGCGATGTCTCTGGGCCATAGTCCCATGGGAGGGATGTCAGGAAGAGGGAGGACTTGTTCCATGTCACTGAGGCGATGTCTCTGGGGCATAGTCCCATGGGAGAGATGTAAAGCAGAGGGAGGACTTGTTCCATGTCACTGGGGCGATGTCTCTGGGCCATAGTCCCATGGGAGGGATGTCAGGAAGAGGGAGGACTTGTTCCATGTCAGTGGGGCGATGTCTCTGGGGCATAGTCCCATGGGAGAGATGTAAAGCAGAGGGAGGACTTGTTCCATGTCACTGGGGCAATACCTCTGGGGCATAGTCCCATGGGAGAGATGTCAGGCAGAGGGAGGACTTGTTCCATGTCACTGGGGCAATACCTCTGGGGCATAGTCCCATGGGAGAGATGTCAGGCAGAGGGAGGACTTGTTCCATGTCACTGGGGCAATACCTCTGGGGCATAGTCCCATGGGAGAGATGTCAGGCAGAGGGAGGACTTGTTCCATGTCACTGGGGCGATGTCTCTGGGCCATAGTCCCATGGGAGAGATGTCAGGAAGAGGGAGGACTTGTTCCATGTCACCGGGGCGATATCTCTGGGCCATAGTCCCATGGGAGAGATGTCAGGAAGAGGGAGGACTTGTTCCATGTCACTGGGGCGATGTCTCTGGGGCATAGTCCCATGGGAGGGATGTCAGGCAGAGGGAGGACTTGTTCCATGTCACTGGGGCGATGTCTCTGGGGCATAGTCCCATGGGAGGGATGTCAGGAAGAGGGAGGACTTGTTCCATGTCACTGGGGCGATGTCTCTGGGCCACAGTCCCATGGGAGAGATGTCAGGCAGAGGGAGGACTTGTTCCATGTCACTGGGGCGATGTCTCTGGGCCATAGTCCCATGGGAGAGATGTCAGGAAGAGGGAGGACTTGTTCCATGTCACTGGGGTGGAGCAGTTTTGGCTCTGAATGAGGTATTAAACCTTGGCACAGTATTATCTTTCCTAATAGATAACTAGTTGTGATTCATTTGAGCTTATTTTGGCAAAAGAAGGATGGAACATGGAGGGAACTGTTGGGTATGAACACAGCTATATTGGCTAAAACGATTGTATGTATTACACATTCATCCATTACAAATCTTTTTGACTAATCTTGGAATGCTGAGTCTTTCTTCATCGGGTCTGGTTTGGGTGAAGTATTTTGTGTGTGTGTGTATATATATATATATATATATATATATATATATATATATATATATATATATATATACATATATATATACACAGAAACAAACAGTAGCGCTAGTAAGTGATATAAGTGAGATGTGCAAACTATTGTGAATAAACTGACTATATAGTGTTAAATAAAATTATAATATATATAATAAAATAAACATTTCACACATTTTTCTTCTTTAACATAAAACTTATTTTCAGATAATTGCTGTTGATTTCCTGCCCTGATCCAGATTATGCCGGAAGGAATGTAGCCCTGCAACTCCATATATTGTACCCAGCAGTATACAGCAATTAACATGTCATCGGGAGGTCACGGCACACTCATTTATAAATGACATATTAAGTACAAGTCAGCAACAAAACCTTGGCTTAATTTCCTCTATTGCAGGCAGGGTCCAATTACACAGACTAATATTAAAGTTCATGCAATATCCTACATTAAATAAATTGGTTCTGTAGAATTAGATAATACTTACTATACATATTTGTTTTATTTATTTATCTCTTAATGCCATTATTAATGAGGTTTAATACACTGAGCACCCTGTGATTTCTATAGCAGGTTTTAGCCCACCTTCCCAGCAGAGCGAGGTCTTTGCAACACTTTACTATTTGTGATAATTTGATGCCAACGTTCCCAGTAGTTTGAGCTGCAAACTGTAACAATAGATAATGTTACCGTAGTAATTTAAGAATACATTGTAGCTGCTGAGTTACACTGACTGAAACAGAAAGGCGGCCATTTTGCTAACCCAGCAGGA
>NC_134504.1:4894448-4911195 GCF_040206685.1 Ascaphus truei
TAACCCCTGACGCAGTAACCGCTTACACCAGGGTATGGATAAAGCAGTTTACAGTATATGCAACACAACACAATATAACAATAACCATATGACACCCTGTAACACTGGCCTAGTGCTGGCCGTAACCCCGCACCATACCCCCAAGAGGCCCAAGAGTCCCCCACCCACCCAAGTGTGTTACAGCGCTGCCCACTACGTTGTGATGAGGGTTGGTGCGCTTGGTGTATGATGAAGGTACCTGCCGGTGTGTCCACACCCGGGCGCGCAGATGCTGTACTTGGATGATGGATCCGAAAGCGTGATCCACGACGTCGCCTCCGCTACGTGGGGTGGTGTCCCGCCAGACAGTCCCACCATGAAGATAGTCTCAATCTTGAGTGATGTCTGAGTCCAGACACGATGATCAGGGCCGCACAGCAGGTGAACTGTGTCCCTGAACTCAGCAAATAACTAAAGGGGCAGGGTCCCTACCTAGGGCCTGTCCCTGTCGCAACCACAATCTGGGTTATGGCTCAAGGCCTATCTGGGGTAACCTGGCCTAGTGCAGGGGCTACTGCTCCCCGCACACACCCTTCCCTAACCTGCTCCCAGCTCTGCCTGACACACATGGTGTGAGTGAGTCACAATGTAACTCTTTGCAGCGGGAGAATCTGTAAGCCCTATTGGCTGCAATGCAGCAGGTGATATGGGTGAAAGGGCGGTCCCCAAAGTCCCCAAACGAGGGGTCCGCACGCTGAGCGCACAGACTGCCTTAAGGCAGTGTTCGCGTCCATGCGGCGTGCGGGCGCGTACGCGCGGAAGCAGGAGGGGGAGCGCGTTGCGTGAGAAATCAGTTAAACTGATTTCTCAGCGAGACAGACAGGTCACGTGAGCGGTTCGCTCAATGAGGGCGAACCAGCAATGTGACGTCACTAGGAACGCCCCCCGGGAACGCCCCCCACGGCGCTTCTAGCATGGCCAGGGAAAGCAACCGCTCTCCCCCAGCCTCCGCACGCTTCCGCACGGGAAAAGGCACCATGGCCCCAGCCTAACAGGTAGCCCCATTACACCCATAAGGCTATGTCCCCGGTACGTTCTAGGCGTGCGCAGCGCGGACAAGTATCGCCCCTCAGTGGGGCTGGGCCCACTACGTACCTTGGCGCGCCTTTGGCAGCCGCGTTCTACTACCCGCTTATGAAAAGACATCGAAATGGTACTGACAACTTGTGACGAAGGTGTGGCCACGCCCCCCGGAGGATCAGCCAATGAGGGCGATGCCCATGCAAAAGCCCCGCCACGCCCCCCCCTCGTCGCAATCTCCTGCATCTGCCGCAGATCGCGGTGAAGCGCTGTGCATGCGCCGCCCCCGTGTCTCTATAAACACCGCAGCTGGGCCGGGATTTCCTTTGGTGGGTCCCAAGGTGGCATGCTGGCGGCGAGGCCCCTCCTCCTGCGGCGTCATGACGCACCATGTCACGCCGTGTCCCCATGGCAACACGACGCTACAGAATGAGGGCCGCTCTGCATAAGGTAAAGACCTCCCTGTGTGTGCAGGCGCACACACACGAGTGCGAGACTGTGGAGGTTTCCAAAATCTCCTGCATTTTAACCTCAAATCTCCCTGAAAGAATCTTTCAAATGTTGACCAGCGTGAGATAGATATACATGAATAATTACATTTTGTATACTATATATCCATATATTTATATATATATTTAGCTATCTCTACATATCACACACATGTTCATGCAGCGGTGTATGTAAGTGAGAAAGCGACTTTACTGAAGTCACAAGGTTGTAATAAACTGCCCCAAGGAAAGAAATAGTTTGGTTGATATATATTTATTTTATTAATATATTATATACTATTATCTATTAAAGCAGTAAAAAGATTGCGCACAGATGTGCAAAATATGGAACGCTTCACGAATTTGCGTGTCATCCTTGCGCAGGGGCCATGCTAATCTTCTCTGTATCGTTCCAATTTTAGTATATGTGCTGCCGAAGCGAGCACAAGTCATCCTCCCTCCCCAGTGGTATATATACCACCCCAAACCTACACTCTCTTACGTTAGGGAGACTCACACTGAATGGGAAATAGGGGTAGAAGGTTTCAGTCCGCACCTTATACAGAATAAATCCACCTATTCTTTCATTTGTAAATGTTGGAAATGGTTAGATTTAGGTACTATGGGGCAGGATGATAGACAATTACATTTATGCAAATCAGTTCACTGTAGGCAAGTGGCTGCAAAGCATTCTGGGAGCAGGTAAGTCACTGCAAGGCATGCTGGGAGCCGCTTCACGTGCTACAGGTCCTTTCTGCATACAGAAGGCGCAGGGTAATAAGTAATTCCGTCTCCCATGACGATCTTGAGGTGATCATTTCCTTTGTTGTTAAGTTGCTTGGTTACATGGTAGAAGTCTTCCATGACATTGTCCATGTGAGTCGATGCTGGAGCATACACTTGAATAATTTGAAGCCTGTATCTCTTTGGCACCTGAACGACAATTGTGGCTTCTGTTTCTCATCAGCTTTCATACTCCACTATGTCGTTTCTCCACCTCTTGTGAACGATGAAGCCTCGTTTTCAAGCTGTAATCCTGGACCAGTAAAAAGATTGCGCACAGATGTGCAAAATATGGAACGCTTCACGAATTTGCGTGTCATCCTTGCGCAGGGGCCATGCTAATCTTCTCTGTATCGTTCCAATTTTAGTATATGTGCTGCCGAAGCGAGCACAAGTCATCCTCCCTCCCCAGTGGTATATATACCACCCCAAACCTACACTCTCTTACATTAGGGAGACTCACACTGAATGGGAAATAGGGGTAGAAGGTTTCAGTCCGCACCTTATACAGAACAAATCCACCTATTCTTTCATTTGTAAATGCTGGAAATGGTTAGATTTAGGTATTATGGGGCAGGATGATAGACAATTACATTTATGCAAATCAGTTCACTGTAGGCAAGTGGCTGCAAAGCATTCTGGGAGCAGGTAAGTCACTGCAAGGCATGCTGGGAGCCGCTTCACGTGCTACAGGTCCTTTCTGCATACAGAAGGCGCAGGGTAATAAGTAATTCCGTCTCCCATGACGATCTTGAGGTGATCATTTCCTTTGTTGTTAAGTTGCTTGGTTACATGGTAGAAGTCTTCCATGACATTGTCCATGTGAGTCGATGCTGGAGCATACACTTGAATAATTTGAAGCCTGTATCTCTTTGGCACCTGAACGACAATTGTGGCTTCTGTTTCTCATCAGCTTTCATACTCCACTATGTCGTTTCTCCACCTCTTGTGAACGATGAAGCCTCGTTTTCAAGCTGTAATCCTGGACCAGTAAAAAGATTGCGCACAGATGTGCAAAATATGGAACGCTTCACGAATTTGCGTGTCATCCTTGCGCAGGGGCCATGCTAATCTTCTCTGTATCGTTCCAATTTTAGTATATGTGCTGCCGAAGCGAGCACAAGTCATCCTCCCTCCCCAGTGGTATATATACCACCCCAAAGCTACACTCTCTTACGTTAGGGAGACTCACACTGAATGGGAAATAGGGGTAGAAGGTTTCAGTCCGCACCTTATACAGAATAAATCCACCTATTCTTTCATTTGTAAATGTTGGAAATGGTTAGATTTATGTACTATGGGGCAGGATGATAGACAATTACATTTATGCAAATTAGTGTAGGCAAGTTGATAAACACACTTTCTCCCCCCCTGTCGCAGATAGGGACCATGTGGGGAACTATACCTGTGTTACCGTGTATGGTGCAATACCTGATAGACTCACAGGAGACCCGAACCTCCGCCACAGGGAGCCTGGGGTGTTTCCTGAAACATACTGCTTACAGTGCCTCCACCTGTGCAGGGATTCTAGTGTGTAGAATAACCCCTGACGCAGTAACCGCTTACACCAGGGTATGGATAAAGCAGTTTACAGTATATGCAACACAACACAATATAACAATAACCATATGACACCCTGTAACACTGGCCTAGTGCTGGCCGTAACCCCGCACCATACCCCCAAGAGGCCCAAGAGTCCCCCACCCACCCAAGTGTGTTACAGCGCTGCCCACTACGTTGTGATGAGGGTTGGTGCGCTTGGTGTATGATGAAGGTACCTGCCGGTGTGTCCACACCCGGGCGCGCAGATGCTGTACTTGGATGATGGATCCGAAAGCGTGATCCACGACGTCGCCTCCGCTACGTGGGGTGGTGTCCCGCCAGACAGTCCCACCATGAAGATAGTCTCAATCTTGAGTGATGTCTGAGTCCAGACACGATGATCAGGGCCGCACAGCAGGTGAACTGTGTCCCTGAACTCAGCAAATAACTAAAGGGGCAGGGTCCCTACCTAGGGCCTGTCCCTGTCGCAACCACAATCTGGGTTATGGCTCAGGGCCTATCTGGGGTAACCTGGCCTAGTGCAGGGGCTACTGCTCCCCGCACACACCCTTCCCTAACCTGCTCCCAGCTCTGCCTGACACACATGGTGTGAGTGAGTCACAATGTAACTCTTTGCAGCGGGAGAATCTGTAAGCCCTATTGGCTGCAATGCAGCAGGTGATATGGGTGAAAGGGCGGTCCCCAAAGTCCCCAAACGAGGGGTCCGCACGCTGAGCGCACAGACTGCCTTAAGGCAGTGTTCGCGTCCATGCGGCGTGCGGGCGCGTACGCGCGGAAGCAGGAGGGGGAGCGCGTTGCGTGAGAAATCAGTTAAACTGATTTCTCAGCGAGACAGACAGGTCACGTGAGCGGTTCGCTCAATGAGGGCGAACCAGCAATGTGACGTCACTAGGAACGCCCCCCGGGAACGCCCCCCACGGCGCTTCTAGCATGGCCAGGGAAAGCAACCGCTCTCCCCCAGCCTCCGCACGCCTCCGCACGGGAAAAGGCACCATGGCCCCAGCCTAACAGGTAGCCCCATTACACCCATAAGGCTATGTCCCCGGTACGTTCTAGGCGTGCGCAGCGCGGACAAGTATCGCCCCTCAGTGGGGCTGGGCCCACTACGTACCTTGGCGCGCCTTTGGCAGCCGCGTTCTACTACCCGCTTATGAAAAGACATCGAAATGGTACTGACAACTTGTGACGAAGGTGTGGCCACGCCCCCCGGAGGATCAGCCAATGAGGGCGATGCCCATGCAAAAGCCCCGCCACGCCCCCCCCTCGTCGCAATCTCCTGCATCTGCCGCAGATCGCGGTGAAGCGCTGTGCATGCGCCGCCCCCGTGTCTCTATAAACACCGCAGCTGGGCCGGGATTTCCTTTGGTGGGTCCCAAGGTGGCATGCTGGCGGCGAGGCCCCTCCTGCGGCGTCATGACGCACCATGTCACGCCGTGTCCCCATGGCAACACGACGCTACAGAATGAGGGCCGCTCTGCATAAGGTAAAGACCTCCCTGTGTGTGCAGGCGCACACACACGAGTGCGAGACTGTGGAGGTTTCCAAAATCTCCTGCATTTTAACCTCAAATCTCCCTGAAAGAATCTTTCAAATGTTGATCAGCGTGAGATAGATATACAGGAATAATTACATTTTGTAGACTATATATCCATATATTTATATATATATTTAGCTATCTCTACATATCACACACATGTTCATGCAGCGGTGTATGTAAGTGAGAAAGCGACTTTACTGAAGTCACAAGGTTGTAATAAACTGCCCCAAGGAAAGAAATAGTTTGGTTGATATATATTTGTTTTATTAATATATTATATACTATTATCTATTAAAGCAGTAAAAAGATTGCGCACAGATGTGCAAAATATGGAACGCTTCACGAATTTGCGTGTCATCCTTGCGCAGGGGCCATGCTAATCTTCTCTGTATCGTTCCAATTTTAGTATATGTGCTGCCGAAGCGAGCACAAGTCATCCTCCCTCCCCAGTGGTATATATACCACCCCAAAGCTACACTCTCTTACGTTAGAGAGACTCACACTGAATGGGAAACAGGGGTAGAAGGTTTCAGTCCGCACCTAATACAGAATAAATCCACCTATTCTTTCATTTGTAAATGTTGGAAATGGTTAGATTTAAGGTATTATGGGGCAGGATTATAGATAATGAAGTTTATGCAAATCGGTTTCTCTGTAGGCAAGTGATTGCAAGGAATGCTGGGAATAATTGCAAATGACATGCTTCATACTGAAGGCTCTTAGTAATATGTATATGTATATAGATATACACAGAGATTTTTATGTATACAAGTAATATATTTATATATATCTATTTATATATATTTATTTATTAAATATATTTATTTAAAATTTTAACAGTGATATTGACGATTCTTCTTCTACTCCAACCTGTGACAAAAGTTTGGGTATGCAGAGCTATGACATGATAATATATAAAACCAAATATAATACACACACACACACACACACACACACACACACACACACACACACACACACACACACACACACACACACACACACACACACACACACACACACACACACACACACACACACACACACACACACACACACACACACACACACACACACACACACACACAGCTCTCCTGTCCTATATTAGTGTCCTGGAAGATAATTTGTGTTAATTAGGGCTCCTCCTAATGACCTCAGGTTCCCTCATTACTCCCACACTGAATTTCATTTCTCATCCTGACATCCTCATTACCCTGACCAACCCAGCAGCTAATTAGTCATTATCAGTCACCTGACCCTCCATAAGCTAAATGACATATTCACTAATAATTATTGTAATGACATGAAAGCCTTTAGGCAGGGACTGGCCACAGTATGACGTGGTCACTAGCCTGCTCAGTGAGACGATAACTAAATGCTGAAGTAGGACGATTTCCAGGACAGCAGAGTGGCGCAGCGGAAGCGTGCTGGGCCCATAACCCAGAGGTCGATGGATCGAAACCATCCTCTGCTATTTTGTATTTTTCAGCAGTTTTATTATAATTATTGCAGTAATTATACATTTATTGTACAACTTTACAACTATATTTACTTTTTTCCCTCCAAAATATGATCATTATTATATGTATATAATAATCAAATAGTATCAATATTATCAACGATATAATACGTTATTATATATTTCTTTACAATTTTTTAGTAATTAGTATACTTACTTATAAAGAGTTACACATAATAAAATATTATAAGTATAAAGTATATTATCAATATAAATTTTATATACTTCATGAAAGAACATATATTTTTTAATAGAAACATTGGTCTATAAGACTTATATTGTTTTATATATATATATATATATATATATATATATATATATATATATATATATATATATATATAATGTTATATTCGTCATGTTATTATTTTTGGCATAATTGAATGATTGTAAAATGATGACTATTAAAATGTAATTATATCTATCTAAGGGCCTCATGCAGAGAGCATCGTTATTTCAAAACTCGCCATTTTTTGTTCAATTTCCCTCAGAAAACGGCATAAAATGGCGAGTTGCGAAAAACGCGCCATTTTTTTATTTCTATGTTTAAAACTCGCCTCGCGGCTGGCGAGAACCTCAATCGCGCCATTTTTAAAACTCTCCGAATGCAGAGAGGTGCGAACGGCAAGTAGCGGCTGTTCGCGCCAAAAAAAGGCGCGATTCTCGCATTTTTGCCGCGCCACGAAAATATGGCAAGATGGCGCTCGCCGCCTATAGTAAAGGGGAAAAAAAAGGCGCGAATTTGTTTTTACACGTTTCTGAAGCGCGCATCTCGCCAATTTAAACTCGCCACACGCATCCATGTTAAACATAGCAGAATTCGCACTTTTCTGCATATGGAGAATAAAACTCTCCAAAAAAGCTACTTTTTATGAAATTCGCCATTTTTAAAATTCTATGCTCTCTGCATGAGGCCCTATGTATGCTGTAGCCCCCTCGACACGTATACCTATAAAAGTTATTGCACTGATGGCTATCAGATGGTTCCATGGTGTAATGGTTAGCACTCTGGACTCTGAATCCAGCGATCCGAGTTCAAATCTCGGTGGAACCTGTCTTTTTTTTTTTTCCTCTCCTATAATATCAAGATTCAACTCTTGTTTTTCTTTTATATTATTGTTTTGAATACATTTTAATCGATTAAAAATTCTAAAATTTCTAACCACTGCCATAGCAGTAAGAATAAAATTAAAACTCTGATTATATTATCCGGTATGCCTTGAATAATGCATTATTTATATATGTGTCGTATAAAAGAGGTACATGGTGCTAAGCACACAAACTGTGATCCGAAGAGCTTGCAATCAGAACAACTTAAATGATACGCTTGCGGAAGTGCCTGCGACACATTGCAACTCTGGCGGTGAATGGGTTAATATTGGTAGGGACTTGCACCCCATACTCTATATCTTCCTTTTCCCTTTAATTTAAGTGAATGATTCCTTGATTTCCTCTCCCTCACCCCACCCTGAGAACCACTTAGGGCTTAATGTACCTGCAATGATTCTTATTATAGCCATATAGGCTATTTACATATCACTAATGTACATTCGTGAGAGTTTCACTGCCTTCAACTCCACACTCCATCAGCTGGTTCTATGGTGTAATGGTTAGCACTCTGGACTTTGAATCCAGCGATCCGAGTTCAAATCTCGGTAGAACCTGATATTTTATTTTTTTAATTGGCCTTATATAGCATTCAAAAGACAGAAGTTGCAGCGTGTTAAAAAACCAAAAGATTATATATATATATATCTGCATCTAAGCATACAACCATTGTATATTTTGCTCCCTCTTCTTTCACTGTGTAAAGTACAGCTGTTCGAGGGATATATTTATTTTTACTATTCATATAAAACTTGCAATGAGTAAAAAAAAAAAACTGGGTTTTTTAATTAAATTAATTCATATAACATGGGTTAACACTACTGTCAGCAAAAGGATCTACGTTTAGAGAGTCATACTCAGTCCTGGTTTAGAATGCAGGAGGGCACTGCTGAAATGCCTATAGATTGCAAGCTCCTTGCGGCAGGCAGGACCCTCCTTACCTACTGTAATAATGTATGTTAATTATAATAATTAAATATAATGTTAATGCTAATAATAATGAATATTTAAACCAGCAGCTTGGATGCTCAGCCACACACACAGCGCCACACACACACACCCCGCCACACACACACACACCCCGCCACACGCACACACACACACCCCGCCACACGCACACACACACACCCCGCCACACGCACACACACACACCCCGCCACACGCACACACACACCCCGCCACACGCACACACACACCCCGCCACACACACACACACTCCGACACACACACACACACACACACACACACACACACCCCCCCCGCCACACACACACAAACACACAAAACCACCACACACACACACACCCCGCCATACACACACAAACACACACAAACCGCCACACACACACACAAACTGCCACACACACACACCACACACACACACCCCGCCACACACACACACACACACACAAACAAACACAAGAATCCACATTGATTTTCTCTGTGTTTTTTTAATGCAGAAAAGTGCAATATACGTAAAAAAAAAAAAAATATTTATATATACACAGGATTAAAACAATGAGGTAAAACAATGCAAATGTGTAATCTAGAACAGAGAAGAAATGGAATCATTTTTTCGAAGAGCACCAAAAATACGACATATTAGTAATTAATTAATATGGCTTCGTTTTAATCTGCATCTTGGATAGACACCAGAACTCTCGCTCACAAAGCAGCGCGAAGATACTCTCAACGCACGGAACATCTTCTAATTACAAGGAATACCCGCGTTATTCCCAAACACGTCCCCGCGGGGGGAGGAACGGGACACCACCTCCCGAGCCGCCGGCTTAAGCTTTTTAAAGGCTGCGCTTATAGTGCAGACGCCGCCGCGTCAAAACAAATTAATTGCCGCCGTTGCGTGCGCTTATAATAAGCGCGATGCGACGGAGCGACGGCTTGGTCGCGATCGCTGGACGTCATCGCAGTTTGATTTTCCCAGCGACCGCAGCGTGACGTCGCCGGCGCTATAAGCGCAGCCTAAGCCGCAGTTTCCGGGATACTCTGTTATAGGTGAAGGGGTTTCGGGAGGTTGTATTACCCCCCCCTCGCCGTTGGCAGATAATTAATTTTATCGGTCCCCCGGGAATAAACCAAAAACGTCCTCTCTTTCGGTCTTCCATTTTGTTCTATCCCAGGCAGCGGGAATAAAACGTGGCAAGATGAAAATTGGTCAAAAAGTTAAAAAAATATGTATATAGAGACGGATAATTAAATAAATAGAGGTGATTGCGCCGCAAAAATCAGACATATTACCCGTGAAAGGGAATTTACCGAATATGAACGCCAGGGGAGAAATGTATCTAACATTTGGTGCGTATGAAATCAACCCAAACTGTCCACACGTGGAGGCCAACTCCAGTCCTCAAGGGCCACCAACAGGTCAGGTTTTCAGGATATCCCTGCTTCAGCACAGGTGGCTCAATCAGAGGCTTAGTCGAAGACTGAGCCTCTGATTGAGCCACCTGTGCTGAAGCTGGGATATCCTGAAAACCTGACCTGTTGGCAGCCTGATTACCACAAATATGACATGATTTCAGCAAATAAGCAACGCGTTCCGGGCCTCTCGACGCGGAGAAGGGTTTCGCAATGTCTGGGAAGCAGAAGCAAAATTAACCCCTTTGATACCAGCAGCGCTATCCGGTTCGGGCGAGGTGTCCCCCGGAGAAGGGGGGGGGAGGGGGGAAGGAGAAATCATATATATATATATATTATTTTTTTTCCATATAAATAAGAGAGATTAAGATTAATTAACCCCTCTTCTGCCAGAATCGCTCGCCATGCGCTGCTTTGGCAGTATCAACGGCAGTAGCGGGTTTTTTAAAAATGGCTGCCATGTCCCAAAATCGAGGGCCATGAATCTGAATGCTTAAGATCAGAGGTATAGAAAGTTATCGCACCCCCTCCCCCCCCCCCCCAAATATCTACACACGGCCACATTCTTTGCCTCTTCTGGGGGGTGCGGTTAACGCCCCGCGATTCATGCAAACCGCCGAATATTCAAACGAGCGCGCCAAGGCCGCGTCAGGGGAGGACCGGAAGGGGTTAAGGGCCTACTGCGCCACCTCGCGCGCGAAATAGTCATTCCGCAGCCCACACGAGACACCCCCCCCCCCCCCCCCACCCCCACATCGTTGCATAGAAGAATTCCAGTTGGTAACAGCGAACGCCCGCAGGACAAATCACCACTTCATGTCCAGCCCGGCCACGCTCGGGGCGGAGGGCGCGTATCTGGTGTGGAGGGCGGCCCTGGTTTTGTCGGACTCGGACCCCTCCAGCCAGTCTCTGTACAGCGCCTGTACGTGTGGGTTACTCTCTGGGTTCTGGACCGGGACGCCGGTGTACACGGCCTCCATCGCGTGCAGCAGCGCCCGCTCCGGCCTGCCGTCCAGCGCCTGCCCCTTCCCGTTCAGACACCCTGAGGCCAAGGGCGGAACAAAAAGAAAGCAAGGGGTTATTCCATGTGCGACCTCTGCCGGTGACCTGCCAGGGACCAGGTGACTATGGAAGCAGCTTCGGACAGCGCTGAACGTGTGAAAGATGCAATCCCCGCAGAATAACCTCGTGTAAGCACTGGGACAGTCGGATTGGCTTTGTGAAGAGGGTGTTCTCTCCACCTTATCCCGTCCTGCTCTTATCAGAGAGCCAATAAAGATAAGGGTGAGTGGGTGAGAGGGGGGCATTGCCTGTGCAAACTCTTGTGTTGCACACAACTGCATCAGACACAAGGGAGCCGCAAGAGGAAATCAAACCCCCTTCCAAATCTCTCCGACTGGGTGTACAGACGGACTTCTACAAATGATTGACGCATTATTTATAGGTGTCAGATTTTGGTCAAATTGGATCACGCAGATTTGACCCCTTAACCATGTCACTGCCATTAGTACACTTTGCCCCTAGGAGGGACTGACCCCTTAACCATGTCACTGCCATTAGTACACTTTGCCCCTAGGAGGGACTGACCCCTTAACCATGTCACTGCCATTAGTACACTTTGCCCCTAGGAGGGACTGACCCCTTAACCATGTCACTGCCATTAGTACACTTTGCCCCTAGGAGGGACTGACCCCTTAACCCTGTCACTGCCATTAGTACACTTTGCCCCTAGGAGGGACTGACCCCTTAACCATGTCACTGCCATTAGTACACTTTGCCCCTAGGAGGGACTGACCCCTTAACCATGTCACTGCTATTAGTACACGTTGCCCCTAGGAGGGACTGACCCCTTAACCATGTCACTGCCATTAGTACACTTTGCCCCTAGGAGGGGCTGACCCCTTAACCCTGTCACTGCCACTAGTACACTTTGCCCCTAGGAGGGACTGACCCCTTAACCCTGTCACTGCCATTAGTACACTTTGCCCCTAGGAGGGACTGACCCCTTAACCCTGTAACTGCCATTAGTACACTTTGCCCCTAGGAGGGACTGACCCCTTAACCCTGTAACTGCCATTAGTACACTTTGCCCCTAGAGGGTGGTTGGTGTAGATAGAGCACAGCTTCCAGACGCCCTGCAATGTGAACCAACCACCCTCTTGGACTCATCTATGGATGGATTGCACGCTACTGATCCTGAGAGTGCCCCCTGGATGAGCAGGTAAAGTGCCAATGTGCCTTATCCAAATCCTGCTGTTATGGACATAGTTCCTTCTCATTATACTGTCAGGGTGATTATTGTGTACATCCCGGTGGTTGTCTCAACTGACTCCACTTGTCACTTCCCCTACAGTTATCACGCAGTTTCATTGCATTATTGAGGGGCACTCCATCATCGCCGGACCTCCTAATTAAGGGTCTCATTAACAAATATGTTTATGGAAGTTACCTGCTCAATTTTGAGCACCACATACACCACATTCCACTTTGCCCCTAGGAGGGGCTGACCCCTTAACCCTGTCACTGCCATTAATGCACTTTGGTTCAACCCAAAACATACAGATTCCCTCCCGAAATAGTGATATATATATATATATATATTTGGCAGCGATTGGCAGGCGCCTGCGATTTCGGTGCTTACCCCCCCGGACAGGCCAGCACCTCCAACAAAGTGGTAGTGAAATTTCCCCTTGCGAAGCTTGAGCACCATATTCTGGATGTTGGCGAAAACCCGTAGGCAGCCGCGAAACGCAGGACGGTCTCCCCGTCCTTCCTCCAGGCTGACCTCCTGGAAATCCTTGTTCCTGGGGGGGGGGGACAGAGGGGATATTCCAATGAATTGACCACTCAGCTCCCAGAAAGGCGGGAGGACCCTTTCAAATGCATCAGCAGGTTCCTCGCGAATTAGACTGCAAGCCTCTTTTGACGCAGGTTCTGCGACATGCAAAGAAAGGGGTTCCCTTTGAGAAGCCCCCCCCCCCCGAGATTGTAATTATTAGGGGTACCAGTGCTTAGGAGGAGAATAAATGCAGTATTTCAAAACGTTTCTCCTAGGTTTAAATTATTAACAGAATATCTGCATTTTCAGGTGTGTTCGAAACGTAAAAATCTACACTATAATTCAGAAAGTGTTTGTTTGTCCCGCTATACAAAATCCACGCGCTCAATCCTAGAGCCACCAAACGTGGCATGCCCTCTAAATCGGACCGAAAGGAAGCGCGTAGGTGGGGTTTTTGGTATGTTTAGATATATAGGGATATATAAAATATATATTTCGTACAAAGGTTCAGCTGTACATGATGTCACCAGTATGATGTCACGTGCCAGGTACATCACCCAGTGGCTGACTTGCTTAGAGAAATGGTGGACGGCGGATAGGAAGCCGGAGGAGACGGGCGTCCCAGGGCAGCGAGGAGGAAGGAGAGGGGGGTTGTTTTAGGGAGGGCCGGGGTTTGAGGTATGCCGAGAGGCGGGGGTCCGGGACAGGATTGGGGGGGGGGGGGGGGGTATGTAGGGGTCACACAAGGGATTTGGGAGGGGTGTATGGAGGAGAGGTGTGGGGGGGGGGGGTATGTAGGGGGTCACACAAGGGATTTGGGAGGGGTGTATGGAGGAGAGGTGTGGGGGGGGTATGTAGGGGTCACACAAGTGATTTTGGGAGGGGTGTATGGAGGAGAGGTGTGGGGGGTATGTAGGGGTCACACAAGTGATTTGGGAGGGGTGTATGGAGGAGAGGTGTGGGGGGGGGTATGTAGGGGGTCACACAAGTGATTTGGGAGGGGGTGTATGGAGGAGAGGGTGTGGGGGGGGGGTTATGTAGGGGTCACACAAGTGATTTGGGAGGGGTGTATGGAGGAGAGGTGTGGGGGGGGGTTATGTAGGGGTCACACAAGTGATTTGGGGAGGGGGTGTATGGAGGAGAGGTGTGGGGGGGGGTATGTAGGGGTCCACACAAGTGATTTGGGAGGGGTGTATGGAGGAGAGGTGTGGGGGGGGGTATGTAGGGGTCACACAAGTGATTTGGGAGGGGGTGTAATGGAGGAGAGGTGTGGGGGGGGGTATGTAGGGGTCACACAAGTGATTTGGGAGGGGTGTATGGAGGAGAGGTGTGGGGGGGGGGTATGTAGGGGTCACAACAAGTGATTTGGGAGGGGCGTATGGAGGAGAGGTGTGGGGGGGGGGGTACATAGGGGCAACAGTTTTGAGAACAGATTGAAGCTTTCGCATGTTTAAGCTAAAACCATTGTTAGAAATTGAATATATTTTGAGCTCTCCGTACTTTGGACGCACATATATATCCTTATAAGGAACCTTAGGAATCTGGCGCCGGCAGCGACACGCCCAGGAAATAACAAGCGGCTCTGGCCGGAGCGCAGTGTTTTGCCCACCACACCGCTGCCCAGCTACTCACTACTCACTTTAGCGTTTTTGTAACGCGATCTCCTGCACGTTCCACATCAAAACAGTTCCTTGGCCGCGTGTCGGGAAGATGTGCGCCAGGTATCCATCTGAGCTGGTCCCTTCGTGGCGGACAAATTCCTCGCTCGTCCCCCCAAACCTGCCGGAGAAGCAGAGACCGGGCGGGTTATTCCCGCGCCCCAGGACAAGGGCGGGGTTCCCAGGACAAGGCGGGGTTTCTGTGCTCAGTCTGGAAGAGAGTTACTGTGCATCTTCTATTTTAAATGTATTAAAATTAACCGGAGACTGAGAGGCTGCGATCCGCCTCTCCTGTCCTCTTGGCTTCTCCCGCCACCAAAACAGATAAAAGGGTAGCACGCTGTGACAAGGGTGGGTGAATGTGGAGTGTGTAAGGAGGGCGAGTGTGGTGTGTGCATGTGAGAAGGGGCGAGTGTGGTGTGCGTGTGCGAAGGAGTGAGAGTGTTGTGTGTGAGAGAAGGGGCGAGTGTGGTGTGCGTGTGCGAGGAGGGCGATTGTTGTGTGCGTGTGCGAAGGAGTGAGAGTGTTGTGTGTGAGAGAAGGGGCGAGTGTGGGTGTGCGTGTGCGAGGGAGGGCGATTGTTGTGTGTGCATGTGAGAAGGGGCGAGAGCTGTGTGTGTGTGTGTGTGAAGGGGCGAGTGTGGTGGGCGAGTGTGGTGTGAGTGTGCGAGAAGGGATGAGCGAGACCTACACAAGTATTGGGCACCTATTACTTTCGTGGGAAGGGTGTATGTGGCAAAGTTTTCCGTTCCCTGCGTGGTTCGTGGTTTGGTGTCGGGTACAATTACCGCATTAACAGCGACGGTTTAAATCCGGTTTGGTGAACTCTTCAGAAGATGCGTGACGGGGAAGGGGGAAGGGACGGGGGAAGGGACGGGGGAAGGGACGGGGGACGGGGGAAGGGACGGGGACTTACACCATTTCCCAGCGGCGAATCCTGCACGTCGGCGATAGAAACGCTCCGCTCCTCCATGATCTGGATCACTTCTCCTGCGAGACCAGAGAGATTAAAGCTGCAGTCCCGTCTGGGAAACATCATGTTAATCTCCTCCCCCCCCCCCCCCCTGACGGGTCCAGAATGACATCACAGATCCCGATTTGCGCAGTAAGGCCGTTTAACATGCGCAGAGAAGAAGAGAGCAAAACCGTGCACTGCCAGGGAGCCAGGTGGTGCAAAAAGATGAAATCTATTTATTCAGCAACACTCACAAGAACATACCCCAAAGGGGTGAGACAAAAGCTCCGACGCGTTTCGGACCGTAGGGGTCCTTTATCAAGGGAGTCTGGGGGGACTAGGGGAAGGGGGCCCCTTTAAGTATGGGGTATGTTCTTGTGAGTGTTGCTGAATAAATAGACTTTATATTTTTGCACCACCTGGCTCCCTGGCAGTGCACGGTTTTTGCTCTCTTCTTCTCTGGCTGGATTACTACCTACAGATTTGCACGCCCTTTGGATGGACCATGCAGGACTGTGACTGACAGATGGAGTGGGTAAGATTCTTTTATTAATTACTTGTGATTGTTATGGATGATACCGTTATTAGCACTGTGTTGTCTCCAATGAGGTGTCACTAGGGTGCCTTATGGCACAATAGTTGGTCCACCTTCAGGGGACGTAGGTGTTGGTGACTCACATATCACATTTTTTCTAGTATACCCCACTCCGTTATGCACTCTGTCCACCAGTCCTGATGAATTATTATGGACATTTATACCGGAAAGTCCCACTGACTTTGGAGCACCCATCCCCACCCTATACCCCTATATGTTTAACATGCGCAGTTCACCCCGGAGAGAACCGCGGTATTATCAGGGACCCCCTGCCTCCCGATTCGTACTGCGGAAGGCAGCGCGGGTATTTCCACGTTATTAAACCCCA
>NC_134504.1:4911395-4931395 GCF_040206685.1 Ascaphus truei
TATCTGCACTGAAGCCCAAAGATTCTTTCAATAGATGTTTTCCTACAAAAATCCTGTCAGGCTTCATCTCCTCTGCGCCCTTATATCTCAACTTTACCACGTTCCTCCTTTTCAAAGGTTGTGCATTTCTGGTCACAGCGCTCACAAAGGATCTCCCACTCCAGGCTGAAGGGGGTGCTGTGTGAAGTGGGGTTACCTTGATGCCATTACTTTGCTTTACCCCATCTTCTGATTGGGCCACTCTATCAGGAACTGTTTGGATAGGAGCAGCACTTTCAGTCTCTACAACCTTAACTTCACTCCCAGGCACTACAGGGTTAATTCAGTGTCCATTGCTGCTAATTACCACCTGCTGTTCTCCTCTCTCAGAGTTCTGAATCCCACACCAGCTAATAAGCAGGGGTGTGGTTCTGTAAGTCCAGGTGAGCATGGGTTCTTTGGCTCACTGCTCTCAGGTACAAACTCCATTTCCAGCTGATCTCCTCTCAGAGTTTCTAGGTTCTTGCTTTGCTGCTCTCCAGATTTCTTTGTAATTTCTTTAACTTCTCCCAGCGTGGGAGTCTGAGATAACCCAACATCACAGGTGTCTGCTGCTTTCTTTGCATGCAATGGTCTTTTAATCAGATCTTCTGCTGCTTCTGCTATTAACCCCTGGGATGCTGGAAGCTCTGGAACAGATCCTTGCTCACAGTCTGATACACCCTGAGGTGAGTCCCCTTCCCTGAAGTCTTTGGACCCTATTACAGGGCTGTTACCTTCTCCTGTGGAAACCTTTAGCTTCCGGTCCTTTGCTCTCTTTTTTTTGCAGCTTTACCCTTTGGGGTTTTCTTGGCAGTTGGTGGAATTAAACTGTCAGGATCTGAATCAGAATTTTCCTGGGATAAGTTCTCTGTTTTATCTTTAGACTTTGCAGACTTGTTCTGGGATCTAGTTTCTCTCCCACTTCTTGTAGGCGTCACCAAACTTATCTTTTCTTGTGAGCATTTAATGGGGTTTTGGCTTCCGTTTCCACAATATGAATCTGCGCCTTGTTCTGCACTTTGCTCTGCACCCTGCTCAGCATTTTGCTCTGCGCCCCGCTCTGCACCCTGCTTGGCACTTTGCTCTGCACCCTGTTCAGCACTGTGGGTTAGCATTTCAATAGTTTTTAAAAGGGAACGTTTCTGTCTGACTGGAACCCCTGTTATTTTAGCAATCTCAACCTCCAACCGGGTTAATTCAACATGCAGATGATTTATTTGCTTCTTGCGCACGTCTACCTCACGACCACGACATCTCTTTAATTTAATATTTTCTATTTCCAATTCTTCTACCTTCCTGTTATACTTCTTCAATAAAGCTTGTTTCTCTTCTTTCTTAAGCAGATTCTGTTCTGCCCCTTCCTTTCTCTCCAAACTCTCCTGTAATTTGCATTCAGCCTCACCAAGGCCTACACCACTGCTGCAGCCTGCGGCCTCTCCTACTTCCATCTCCAACTCACAGCCACCAACCCCTGGGTCTAAGGCCATCCTGGCTCCCGTGCAGGAGCTCACCTGCAGCCCATCCTGGAGGAGTTATAGGGAGCGGGTATATGGGGTAATAGGAGGAGTTATAGGGAGCGGTTATATGGGGTAATAGGAGGAGTTATATGGGGTAATAGGAGGAGTTATAGGGAGGGGTTATATGGGGTAATAGGAGGAGTTATAGGGAGGGGTTATATGGGGTAATAGGAGGAGTTATAGGGAGGGGTTATATGGGGTAATAGGAGGAGCTATAGGGAGGGGTTATATGGGGTAATAGGAGGAGTTATAGGGAGCGGTTATATGGGGTAATAGGAGGAGTTATAGGGAGGGGTTATATGGGGTTATAGGGAGAGGTTATATGGGGTAATAGGAGGAGTTATAGGGAGCGGTTATATGGGGTAATAGGAGGAGTTATAGGGAGGGGTTATATGGGGTAATAGGAGGAGCTATAGGGAGCGGTTATATGGACCCAAATAAGGAGCTCTTTCATATTATTTGGCACTTACTAAGTTTCGCTCCTCTTGACACCCTGAGCCGGAGATGAAATAACAACGAGGGAGAAAGGATTATCCGGAAATATCATCCTTAGCAGCACTGATCCCCGAATTTATTTTAAAGACAAAGATAATTAAAAAGCATTTAATAGGATTAAAATCCGACCCCGCAGGACGTATTATCCAACGTCTCCCGCGCTCTGCCCCAGAAATAAAGTTTGACCACATCTAAGGCCCCAGCAACTTTACAGGACGCTAAGTAATGTTAACTGTTTAAAGGGGCAGCGCCCCTTAAAAGTAATCTTGAAAGTGAACTCGATGCAATGGCAGATTATTAACCCTTTGGGCGGCCCATGACATAGCTACCACGCCCCAATATCTGGCACCCCGGGGCACCGAATGCCACAGGCTTTTCGCTCATTTGCTAGCAGAGATTTGACTTTCTTTTGACATCATTGGAACCAGTTTTGTCCCGTTTCCCCCCCCCCCCCAAACTATTATCAGCGCCGGGGGGAAGGGGCGGGACCTTCCACTTACCAACGTACTCCCCGGGGGAAACAATATGGCCTCCACATCTCCTCGGGCAAGTGGGACAATGGGAAGCTGAAATGTTCTCGGTTGGGATTTTGCTATTGGTTTACAGCGGTGGATGCAATGTTGGAGGCCATGTTGGATCCCATGTTGGAGGCCATGTTAGAGGCCATGTTGGATGCCATGTTGGATGCCATGTTGGATGCCATGCTGGAGGCCATGTTGGAGGGCATGTTGGAGGGCATGTTGGAGGCCATGTTGGATCCCATGTTGGAGGCCACGTTGGATCCCATGTTGGATGCCATGTTGGAGGCCATGTTGGAGGCCATGTTAGATGCAATGTTGGATCCCATGTTGGAGGCCATGTTGGAGGCCATGTTGGAGGCCATGTTGGAGGCCATGTTGAATGCCATGTTAGATGCAATGTTGGATCCCATGTTGGATCCTATGTTGGAGGCCATGTTGGAGGCCATGTTGGAGGCCATGTTGGATGCCATGTTGGATGCCATGTTGGAGGCCATGTTGGATGCCATGTTGACGCGCACCGGCGTGAAAAAAATGCGAGATATTTCGGGAAGCAGCAGGGAGCTGCAAATACTGCAGTTTATCTTCGGGGGAAACCCAAATACGTCCAAAAAATAATATGTTGCCAGAATTGCTGCTTTTTACACCTTTTCTTTCATTGCTGTATTTGATTTAATGTTGATGGAAAAATAAGGTGATCAGATTTTCAAAAGTAAAAAAAATGAAGATTATATATAATACTAGCTGATATACCTGGCGTTGCCCGGGCGTGGCGTGGAAGGGCAGGGGGCATGGAGTGGAAGGGCGGGGGGGGGGGCCAAGGGGCGTGGAAGGGCGGGGAGGGCAAAGGGCAGGGGGGCAAAGGGCACGGAGGGGCAGGGGGGTGGCAAAGGGCAGGGAGGGGCGGGGGGGGGGGCAAAGGGCAGGGAGGGGCAAAGGGCAGGGAGGGGCGGGGGGGGCAAAGGGCAGGGAAGGGCAGGGGGGGCAAAGGGCAGGGAGGGGCAGGGGGGCAAAGGGCAGGGAGGGGCGGGGGGTGCAAAGGGCAGGGAGGGAGGGGGGCAAAGGGGGCAAGAGGGCAGGGAGGGAGGGGGGCAAGAGGGCAGGGAGGGAGGGGGGCAAGAGGCCAAAGGGCAGGGAGGGGCGGGGAGGCAAAGGGCAGGGAGGGGCGGGGAGGCCAAAGGGCAGGGAGGGGCAGGGGGCCAAAGGGCAGGGAGGGGCAGGGGGGCCAAAGGGCAGGGAGGGGCGGGGGGCCAAACGGCAGGGAGGGGGGGGCTAGGGCAGAGAGGGGTGGGGGGGCTAAGGGCAGGGAGGGGCGGCTAAGGGCAGGGAGGGCAGGGGGGCAGGGAGGCAAGAGGGCAGGGGGGCAAGAGGGCAGGGAGGGGGGCAAGAGGGCAGGGGAGGCAAGAGGGCAGGGAGGGAGGGGGGCAAAGGGCAGGGGGGGCAAGAGGGCAGGGGGCAAAGGGTAGGGGGAGGGAGGGCAGGGGGCAAACGGCAGGGGGAGGGAGGGCAAAGGTCAGGGGGAGGGAGGGCAGGGGGCAAAGGACAGGGGGAGGGAGGGCAGGGGGCAAAGGTCAGGGGGAGGGGGGGCAAAGGGCATTGGGTGGGAGGGCAAAGGGCATTGGGAGGGAGGGCAGGGGGGGCAAAGGACATTGGGAGGGAGGGCAGGGGGGCAAAGGGCATTGGGAGGGAGGGCAGGGGGGGCAAAGGGCATTGGGAGGGAGGGCAGGGGGGGCAAAGGGCATTGGGAGGGAGGGCAGGGGGGGGCAAAGGGTATTGGGAGGGAGGGCAGGGGGGGCAAAGGGCAGGGGGAGGGAGGGCAAAGGGCAGGGGGGGCAAAGGACAGGGGGGCAGGGAGGGTAGGGGGGGCAAAGGGCAGGGTGAGTCTTGACGCGTTAAATAACCCATTCCCCTGCGTTTCCTCACCTTGCACACGGCCGCGCTCCTCTTCCTACGGGTACCGGCCG
Organism: Ascaphus truei; assembly: GCF_040206685.1. Lineage (NCBI taxonomy): Eukaryota > Metazoa > Chordata > Amphibia > Anura > Ascaphidae > Ascaphus > Ascaphus truei. The sequence goes on from NC_134504.1 coordinate 4,915,911, forward strand.
CCCTCCTCCTCCTCCACCTCGGGCTCCTCAGCGGAGAGGCTGAGACGCTCCGGTGAGGAGGTGCTGCGCCTCCCGCGGGGAGAGGCGGAGACAGCCGGAGGAGAGGCCTGTGTGAGGGGAGAGCCGCATGTTCTGTGTGTGTGGGGGGGGGGAACACCGGGTGAGGGGAGAGCCGCGTGCTCTGTGTGTGTGGGGGGGTGAGCGATGGGGGGGAGGGAGCGGGGGGGAGCGGGTGGGGGTGGGTGAGTGGGGGGGGTGAGCGCCGGGCGAGGGAGTGGCCTATGGGTGGTGAGAGCCGTGGGGAGGTGAGAGTCCCTGCTGTGTCCCAGGCTCTCGCTCCGCTCCCCCGCTGACTGTAGCGGCGCCGGGGGGAGGGGAGGAAAAAGCGTGGGAAAACGGGAGACCCGGGGAGAGGAGGTGCGCGCGGGTCCCGATGAGCGCCGCGGTGTGTGTGTGTGTGTGTGTCGTCACTCCGCCTCAGGCCAATGACAGGTGTGCGGGGTCGGTGGGCCAAGGGAGCAATCTCATTGGCCTGGCCCAAGGTCCAATCTGATTGCCGCTAGGGACACAGGGAGGGACACAGGGAGACACATACAGACAGACAGACAGGCAACGACACATAGGACACTTTGAGAAATATATAGTATATATATATATATATATGAAGATACAGTGGCGAGAAAAAGTTTGTGACCCCCTTAGGATTTTCTGAAAGGATAAACCTGGGATTGTTTGCCTCTATGGGCTCTCCGCACTCCTAATAATTTTACCGCATCCGCTAATAAGTCCCTGACCCCGGTCTCCTCAGTAACTAGATCTGATAAAGCGGTGTTTGTGGGATCAGCGGGTCTCTCTGCGTATAAATAATCCCCCCCCCCCCCCCGTGCCCCCAATAATCACACCTCTATCCACGGACCCAGAGCCAATTAACATGCAAACGATCGAACGCCGCACATATTCCGAATTGATTCCGATGGGATGAGGGATCCATAGCAACAATCCTTTTATAGATGTTATATTGAGCCAGGTCTGCCTGTATAGGGGAAATCACTGTATATAGGAATTTTGCTGCAGTGATGGGTCACTGTGCATTTTCTACGCCAATACTGTTAACGCCTTTAGCGCTGGGCTGTTTTAAAGACGGGGTTTGTCGTTTTGGTTGTGCAATAAATTGAATAATTTCAGCTTTTTCCCACCCGACATTTATTTCCTGTTCCCGAAACCTCTCGGGACGGGCAGAGTTTGTAGTACTGGGACTGGCTCCTCCTGTCCGTTCCCCCGGCGTTCACGCTGGAAGCCGGCGTGCCGAGCGTATCCAGGTGGGAGATGTATACCCTCGGAAGGGTTCAAGCGCTTCTTATTCTGAAATGCAACGCACACCCCACCTGGCAGTCCAAGGGTTAAAGGGGTTCCTCGTGCGGCTTCCCCTTCTGGAACCTGGTTCTCTGCAGGCGCCGGCGCCCACTGCTCCGGTTCCATGTTCTTCCGGGGGGGGGGAAGGAACGGTGATGTCATCGCTGGGAAGATAGTGGGGAGCACGTTGGCGAGCGAGAGTTCCCCCCATTGCAACATTCCTGTTACCGCCCCTCGCTCCCAGCATCCCACAATTAAAACCCCTCCTTAGCCGCCATAAAGCCCGTCTCTCCCCGGGCTTGTCTGTGTCCCGTATTCCAGGGGGGGGCAACTCCAGGTCTCAAAGGCCACTAACAGGTCAGGTTTTCAGGATATCCCAGCTTCAGCACAGGTGGCTCAATCAGTGGCTCAGACTGAGCCTCTGATTGAGCCACCTGTGCTGAAGCAGGGACTGATTGAGCCACCTGTGCTGAAGCAGGGATTGATTGAGCCACCTGTGCTGAAGCTGGGACTGATTGAGCCATCTGTGCTGACGCAGGGACTGGTTGAAGGGATATCCTGAAAACCGGACCTGTTGGTGGCCCCTGAAGACTGGACTTGCCCGCCCCCTCTCGGTATAAAGACAAAGGCCCTGATTAAGCCGCCGGCTTTTGTGAAAGTGCTCCCCCCGCACCCACCCCCTCAATCAGCTCGTCGCTGCAATGACGTGCGGACACTGACCCACAGGGGGTGTGCACGGGAGAACAGCGGGGTGTTTAATCCAGAACGCAGATCCATCACACGGGGTTTAACCCAGGCAGTGAAGGGGTTACCGCAGCCTTGCGGGGGAAGGGGGCATTTTGACCAAGCCGCAATCTGTTCAGAGGCCGTGAGTCATACTCCACACGGCTTTACATGACCGCATATTCCTGTTGGTGGAGGCACACTCGTAGCGAGGGGTCACGACGCGCTGCCCTCCCACCTGCTAACGAGAGGAAAAGATTCATTGGGCAGCCTCGGAGGATAAAAGGGCTGTCCGACAATAACTGGCAATGTAATTACAACCGGTATCCTAATTATCAACAGTATCGAAATGGGATTATAACCCCCCACCTCCCCCCTCCCCCCCCCCCACCTCACTGCACTGAGGACAGTCCCTAAAACCTCAATTCAACCCTTGCCAGTGGATCCTGTGTCCGTCCTAAAAGTTTTTCAGTTCTTTGGCTGCACTTACCGCTGATGCCGGGAGTCTGTTCCCTGCATCTACTACTACTTTAGTATATATATATATTTTTTTAAAGGCATATCCTTACATCTACCCAATTTCTCTGCTTTAAAGTCACCCTCTCTTTCCCGTCTGGACCTTGCGTGATGTTTGCAAGTATTCAGAAGCTACAGCAAAGGGTTCAAGGTTCCGGGTGGTTAGGGACATGTGCCACTAATTAAACGGCGTGTCGCGCTTCGTAACGACCTTTCCACGGTTACTTTAACGCGTGGAACGCGCGCTCAGCGTCATTGTATAGGATCTGACAGCGGCCCGTGTGTGTAATCCATGTCATAAGTTTCAAACACCTTAATGATCTGCTCTTTAGAGCGTTTGGTACCATTATATCGCGTGGGCTGGTAACAAAATACCCCTCTGAGTATTGAAAGGAGAAATTGATGCTTTCGGGGGGGGGGGGGGGGAAGGAGGGGGTGAAGAAATTAGTCTTCCGATTAACCCTTTTGCTGCCACACACTGCAGGGCTTTTAGAAATCTCATATCTCCCGTCAGCGGAGATTTTCGTCGCCTATTTTAAAAAGGTGAATTTTGGAATTCAGATTTTTGCTCAAAATCTTCATAATTCTGTTTTTTTCTCCCCCATTACATCTTCAGCCCTGATCAGGGTGACGTTGGACCCGGAAGCCCAGGCTCGCTAAGCTTCTGCGTGTCTTCATTCTATCCTACGGGGGTCTGTATCTGTATCCCCGGAAGCAGGGGGTCCCCAGACCTGAAGTTAATGGGGTTCAGTCCCGGAACCCCCCCCCCCCCCTCCCCTGCTTCAATCCGATGTTAAAAAGAACATTGCGAACTACAGTGGCCCCCGCTTGGCCCGCCTCTGTTATATACACGTGTACCTTCTCCCAGCTGGATGGGTGGGACACGGGACGTGGGGTTTTGGGCAGGCTGGGTGAGCTAAGTGGTTCTTCTCTGCCGTATATTTCTGTACGGCGAGGCGCAAACACAATGCCGGGGGGTTTCTCCGGGGATCGGGACCCACCTGCGCATTCATCTCTCGTTCAATCGCCCGCGCTCCTCATTAACCCTCGCTCATTAACAATTATCAGCAGCCAGCTGCTATCCATCCTTTGCACCTCTGCGGGATTGAGAGGGAGGGTGCGGCGTCACGTGTCTGTCACTGGGGTAAACCCGGCCGCCATGGCGTTAACCTCCGATGGGTCTGCGTGGGATCGCTACGTTGGAAGGCGACTATTAACCCCTGCTTGGGGGCTAGAAAACACTAGAGCAGGGGTGGCCACGTCCAATCCTCAGGGGCCACCAACAGGTCAGGTTTTTAGGATAACCCTGCTTCAGCACAGATGGCTCAATCAGTGGCTCGGTCATTATGACTCACCCCCTGTGCTGAAGCAGGGACATCGGGAAAACCTGACCTGCTGGTGGCCCTTGAGGACTGGAGTTGGCCACCGCTGCACTAAAGAACTTATCTATCAAATGGGGGGGGGGGGGGGGTCCTCATTAAACTGGGAGTGGTGGGTAATGAGAGTTTTTTCCCCCCATGTGATAACGCCCAGATTGGCACCATCGCAGTTTAATGAGTACCCCCAATGTCCATGAGAGTGAGACTCAACGATGAGACTCCTGATGAAGCTGCTACAGCGAAACGCGTGGAGTCAAGATCGGATGTCGCTGCTGCCCCGCACTCAGCCGCTGTCACGCCATCTTCCCGGACGTGGCGCTGTGGCACTGCCGGAAGTGACGTCACGAGGGGCGCTGTGAGATTTTCGGCACTCCGAATAGCGTCTAAGCGTCTAAGCGTCTAACCCCAGCGATTTTACATTTGGGGAAATTGCAAGTGCAGATTTTGTAGCATTAAGTGTTTATGAAGAGAACTTGTTCTGCACCAACGTCTGCGCCTCGTCTTTCCTCTGAGCTGCGCTCCCACCATAAAGATGGGGGTACAGATGAATACCTGAGAGGGGTACTAGGTTTGCTGCCTATTTTTTAAGCCAGGGGCGGCCAACTCCAGTCCTCAAGCCCCCCCCAACAGGTCAGGTTTTCAAGATATCCCATCTTCAGCACAGGTGGCTCAATCAGTGAGTGAAGTCACTCAGTTTAACTCTCACTCTGGGGAAACAAAATGGCGGTCAAATCGCAATCCTATAAGAAGCTGCAACATCATTGGTTGTGGCTTCCTATTGGATGGCCCCATTAAAAACTAGGAAGTATGCCTGTAATTTCACCAGTAAGTATCACTGTGGGGTCCCCAGAGCTGAAAATAGTGGGGTTCAGTTCTGGAGGCCGCCTGGTTCCGACCCTGTAAGAAATAAAGATGGAGGTTAGTCAGGGTGGGCGGCGCCTGCAAACACACGAGAATTCATAACATCACGGGTGTGTCTTCTTCAGGTGTACACGGATGGCCTGACCATGGCAACACCTCATCAAAGTGCCCAAGGTCAACGAGCCTTTGTAACGGGCACCTCAGTACCATGACCGGGCAAACAGCTCATAAAGCCGGGGTACTCATACCCAGTCCTCAAGCCTCCCGGATATCCCTGCTTCAGCACAGGTGGCACAATCAGAGGCTCAGTCAAATACTGAGTCTCTGATTGAGCCACCTGTGCTAAAGCAGGGACTGATTGAGCCACCTATGCTGAAGCAGGGATATTCTGAGCACCTGACCTGTTGGGGGGCCTTGAGGACTGGAGTTGAGCCCCCCCTGTGTTAAGGTCCGTGTGGAGCAGATATTATTCCTAGTGTACAGAGACTGGCCCGTTGTACAGGGACTGGTCCGCGTTGTGCTTCCATTACAAAGACAATCTGCTGTGCATCATGGAAACCACGGAGGTCTCTTTTACACATTGGGCAATAGAGAGGTTAATGTGAGCCGGCGTGTAGGCTCAGAGCGGATGGGATGTCACAGCGACACTCTCTTTATGCCCAGAACAGAGAGTCATCTTCACGGGCTGCGCAGTTAATTAATTCATTAAGAAGACGTTCATTTGAGTGCTTGGAGTGAAAAGCTGATTAGAGACGTGGTAACGAGCAGGTCTGGAATTACTCACGCCTCAACAGGGGCTGCCACGGCTTTATCTCGTGGCAGCTCGGAGACACGCTGCTAACGGCTGGGTGTCTCACGGACTGCCGGGTATCAGGGACAGGCTCAGACAGTCCTGGAATTATATCTAATGTAGGGTGAATCACAGACTGCAGGGTATCAGGGACAGGCTCAGACAGTCCAGGGGTTATATGTGATGTAGGGTGTCTCACAGGCGGCAGGGTATCAGGGACGGCTCAGACAGTCCATGGGTTATATGTGATGTAGGGTGTCTCACAGACTGCAGGGTATCAGGGACAGGCTCAGACAGTCCTGGGGTTATATGTGATGTAGGGTGTCTCACAGACTGCAGGGTATCAGGGACAGGCTCAGACAGTCCCGGGGTTATATGTGATGTAGGGTGCCTCACGGACTGCAGGGTATCAGGGACAGGCTCACACAGTCCTGGGGTTATATGTGATGTAGGGTGCCTCACGGACTGCAGGGTATCAGGGACAGGCTCACACAGTCCAGGGGTTATATGTGATGTAGGGTGTCTCACAGACTGCAGGGTATCAGGGACAGGCTCAGACAGTCCAGGGGTTATATGTGATGTAGGGTGTCACACAGACTGCAGGGTATCAGGGACAGGCTCACACAGTCCTGGGGTTATATGTGATGTAGGGTGTCTCACAGACTGCAGGGTATCAGGGACAGGCTCAGACAGTCCTGGGGTTATATGTGATGTAGGGTGTCTCACAGACTGCAGGGTATCAGGGACAGGCTCAGACAGTCCCGGGGTTATATGTGATGTAGGGTGCCTCACGGACTGCAGGGTATCAGGGACAGGCTCACACAGTCCAGGGGTTATATGTGATGTAGGGTGTCTCACAGACTGCAGGGTATCAGGGACAGGCTCAGACAGTCCAGGGGTTATATGTGATGTAGGGTGTCTCACAGACTGCAGGGTATCAGGGACAGGATCACACAGTCCTGGGGTTATATCTAATGTAGGGTGAATCACAGACTGCAGGGTATCAGGGACAGGCTCAGACAGTCCAGGGGTTATATGTGATGTAGGGTGTCTCACAGGCGGCAGGGTATCAGGGACAGGCTCAGACAGTCCAGGGGTTATATGTGATGTAGGGTGTCTCACAGGCGGCAGGGTATCAGGGACAGGATCACACAGTCCAGGGGTTATATGTGATGTAGGGTGTCTCACAGGCGGCAGGGTATCAGGGACAGGCTCACACAGTCCAGGGGTTATATGTGATGTAGGGTGTCTCACAGGCGGCAGGGTATCAGGGACAGGATAACGATAAATCTCTCCGTGTTTTATCTTTATTTCTCTTTCAGAAAGTGACTTTACACCCGTGTAACACGCCGTACCTCCTCCTCTCGCAGGTCAATATTTCTAGTGGCCAATACGGATCTGGCTATCCAGAGGCGGAAAATGACTACTGCAACAATTACTCCAATTGTGTCTAAATTTAATAGGGCATGTAATACCGGTATACACATACACGCCCAGAGAGGTAATACCGGTATACACATACCCGCCCAGAGAGGTAATACCGGTATACACATACACGCCCAGAGAGGTAATACCGGTATACACATACACGCCCAGAGAGGTAATACCGGTATACACATACACGCCCAGAGAGGTAATACCGGTATACACATACACACCCAGAGAGGTAATACCGGTATACACATACACGCCCAGAGAGGTAATACCGGTATACACATACACGCCCAGAGAGGTAATACCGGTATACACATACGCGCCCAGAGAGGTAATACCGGTATACACATACACACCCAGAGAGGTAATACTGGTATACACGTACACGCCCAGAGAGGTAATACCGGTATACACATACACGCCCAGAGAGGTAATACCGGTATACACATACACGCCCAGAGAGGTAATACCGGTATACACATACCCGCCCAGAGAGGTAATACTGGTATACACGTACACGCCCAGAGAGGTAATACCGGTATACACATACACGCCCAGAGAGGTAATACCGGTATACACATACACGCCCAGAGAGGTAATACCGGTATACACATACACGCCCAGAGAGGTAATACCGGTATACACATACACGCCCAGAGAGGTAATACCGGTATACACATACACACCCAGAGAGGTAATACCGGTATACACATAGACGCCCAGAGAGGTAATACCGGTATACACATACACGCCCAGAGAGGTAATACCGGTATACACATACGCGCCCAGAGAGGTAATACCGGTATACACATACACACCCAGAGAGGTAATACTGGTATACACGTACACGCCCAGAGAGGTAATACCGGTATACACATACACGCCCAGAGAGGTAATACCGGTATACACATACACGCCCAGAGAGGTAATACCGGTATACACATACCCGCCCAGAGAGGTAATACCGGTATATACATACACGCCCAGAGAGGTAATACCGGTATACACATACACGCCCAGAGAGGTAATACCGGTATACACATACACGCCCAGAGAGGTAATACCGGTATATACATACACGTCCAGAGAGGTAATACCGGTATACACATACACGCCCAGAGAGGTAATACCGGTATACACATACACGCCCAGAGAGGTAATACCGGTATACACATACACGCCCAGAGAGGTAATACCGGTATATACATACACGTCCAGAGAGGTAATACCGGTATACACATACACGCCCAGAGAGGTAATACAGGTATACACATACACGCCCAGAGAGGTAATACCGGTATACACATACACGCCCAGAGAGGTAATACCGATATACACATACACGCCCAGAGAGGTAATACCGGTATACACATACACGCCCAGAGAGGTAATACCGATATACACATACACGCCCAGAGAGGTAATACCGGTATACACATACACGCCCAGAGAGGTAATACCGGTATATACATACACGCCCAGAGAGGTAATACCGGTATACACATACACGCCCAGAGAGGTAATACCGGTATACACATACACGCCCAGAGAGGTAATACCGGTATATACATACACGTCCAGAGAGGTAATACCGGTATACACATACACGCCCAGAGAGGTAATACCGGTATACACATACACGCCCAGAGAGGTAATACCGGTATACACATACACGCCCAGAGAGGTAATACCGATATACACATACACGCCCAGAGAGGTAATACCGGTATACACATACACGCCCAGAGAGGTAATACCGATATACACATACACGCCCAGAGAGGTAATACCGGTATACACATACACGCCCAGAGAGGTAATACCGGTATATACATACACGCCCAGAGAGGTAATACCGGTATACACATACACGCCCAGAGAGGTAATACCGGTATACACATACACGCCCAGAGAGGTAATACCGGTATATACATACACGTCCAGAGAGGTAATACCGGTATACACATACACGCCCAGAGAGGTAATACAGGTATACACATACACACCCAGAGAGGTAATACCGGTATACACATACACGTCCAGAGAGGTAATACCGGTATACACATACACGCCCAGAGAGGTAATACCGGTATACACATACACGTCCAGAGAGGTAATACCGGTATACACATACATGCCCAGAGAGGTAATACCGGTATACACATACCCGCCCAGAGAGGTAATACCGGTATAAACACACACGCCCAGAGAGGTAATACCGGTATTCACATACACGCCCAGAGAGGTAATACCGGTATACACATACGCGCCCAGAGAGGTAATACCGGTATACACATACATGCCCAGAGAGGTAATACCGGTATATACATACACCCCCAGAGAGGTAATACCGGTATACACATACACGCCCAGAGAGGTAATACCGGTATACACATACACCCCCAGAGAGGTAATACCGGTATACACATACACGCCCAGAGAGGTAATACCGGTATACACATACACACCCAGAGAGGTAATACCGGTATACACATACACACCCAGAGAGGTAATACCGGTATACACGTACACGCCCAGAGAGGTAATACCGGTATACACATACACGCCCAGAGAGGTAATACCGGTATATACATACACGCCCAGAGAGGTAATACCGGTATACACATACACGCCCAGAGAGGTAATACCGGTATACACATACACGCCCAGAGAGGTAATACCGGTATATACATACACGTCCAGAGAGGTAATACCGGTATACACGTACACGCCCAGAGAGGTAATACCGGTATACACGTACACGCCCAGAAAGGTAATACCGGTATACACGTACACGCCCAGAGAGGTAATACCGGTATATACATACACGTCCAGAGAGGTAATACCGGTATACACATACACGCCCAGAGAGGTAATACAGGTATACACATACACGCCCAGAGAGGTAATACCGGTATACACATACACGCCCAGAGAGGTAATACCGATATACACATACACGCCCAGAGAGGTAATACCGGTATACACATACACGCCCAGAGAGGTAATACCGATATACACATACACGCCCAGAGAGGTAATACCGGTATACACATACACGCCCAGAGAGGTAATACCGGTATATACATACACGCCCAGAGAGGTAATACCGGTATACACATACACGCCCAGAGAGGTAATACCGGTATACACATACACGCCCAGAGAGGTAATACCGGTATATACATACACGTCCAGAGAGGTAATACCGGTATACACATACACGCCCAGAGAGGTAATACCGGTATACACATACACGCCCAGAGAGGTAATACCGGTATACACATACACGCCCAGAGAGGTAATACCGATATACACATACACGCCCAGAGAGGTAATACCGGTATACACATACACGCCCAGAGAGGTAATACCGATATACACATACACGCCCAGAGAGGTAATACCGGTATACACATACACGCCCAGAGAGGTAATACCGGTATATACATACACGCCCAGAGAGGTAATACCGGTATACACATACACGCCCAGAGAGGTAATACCGGTATACACATACACGCCCAGAGAGGTAATACCGGTATATACATACACGTCCAGAGAGGTAATACCGGTATACACATACACGCCCAGAGAGGTAATACAGGTATACACATACACACCCAGAGAGGTAATACCGGTATACACATACACGTCCAGAGAGGTAATACCGGTATACACATACACGCCCAGAGAGGTAATACCGGTATACACATACACGTCCAGAGAGGTAATACCGGTATACACATACATGCCCAGAGAGGTAATACCGGTATACACATACCCGCCCAGAGAGGTAATACCGGTATAAACACACACGCCCAGAGAGGTAATACCGGTATTCACATACACGCCCAGAGAGGTAATACCGGTTTACACATACACGCCCAGAGAGGTAATACCGGTATACACATACATGCCCAGAGAGGTAATACCGGTATATACATACACCCCCAGAGAGGTAATACCGGTATACACATACACGCCCAGAGAGGTAATACCGGTATACACATACACCCCCAGAGAGGTAATACCGGTATACACATACACGCCCAGAGAGGTAATACCGGTATACACATACACACCCAGAGAGGTAATACCGGTATACACATACACACCCAGAGAGGTAATACCGGTATACACGTACACGCCCAGAGAGGTAATACCGGTATACACATACACACCCAGAGAGGTAATATCCGTATACACATACACACCCAGAGAGGTAATACCGGTATACACATACACACCCAGAGAGGTAATAACGGTATACACATACACGCCCAGAGAGGTAATACCGGTATACACATACACACCCAGAGAGGTAATACCGGTATACACGTACACGCCCAGAGAGGTAATACCGGTATACACGTACACGCCCAGAGAGGTAATACCGGTATACACGTACACGCCCAGAAAGGTAATACCGGTATACACGTACACGCCCAGAGAGGTAATACCGGTATACACGTACACGCCCAGAGAGGTAATACCGGTATACACGTACACGCCCAGAGAGGTAATACCTGTATACACGTACACGCCCAGAGAGGTAATACCGGTATACACGTACACGCCCAGAGAGGTAATACCGGTATACACATACACGCCCAGAGAGGTAATACCGGTATACACGTACACGCCCAGAGAGGTAATACCGGTATACACGTACACGCCCAGAGAGGTAATACCGGTATACACGTACACGCCCAGAGAGGTAATACCTGTATACACATACACGCCCAGAGAGGTAATACCGGTATACACATACACGCCCAGAGAGGTAATACCGGTATACACATACACACCCAGAGAGGTAATACCGGTATACACATACACACCCAGAGAGGTAATACCGGTATACACATACACGCCCAGAGAGGTAATACCGGTATACACATACACGCCCAGAGAGGTAATACCGGTATACACATACAAGCCCAGAGAGGTAATACCGGTATACAAGTACACGCCCAGAGAGGTAATACCGGTATACACACACACGCCCAGAGAGGTAATACCGGTATACAAGTACACGCCCAGAGAGGTAATACCGGTATACACACACACACGCCCAGAGAGGTAATACCGGTATACACACACACGCCCAGAGAGGTAATACCGGTATACAAGTACACGCCCAGAGAGGTAATACCGCTATACACATACACGCCCAGAGAGGTAATACCGGTATACACATACACGCCCAGGGAGATAATACCGGTATACACATACACGCCCAGAGAGGTAATACCGGTATACACATACACGCCCAGAGAGGTAATACCGGTATACACATACACGCCCAGAGAGGTAATACCGGTATACACATACACGCCCAGAGAGGTAATACCGGTATACACATACACGCCCAGAGAGGTAATACCGGTATACACATACACGCCCAGAGAGGTAATACCGGTATACACATACACGCCCAGAGAGGTAATACCGGTATACACATACACGCCCAGAGAGGTAATACCGGTATACACATACACGCCCAGAGAGGTAATACCGGTATACACGTACACGCCCAGAGAGGTAATACCGGTATACACGTACACGCCCAGAGAGGTAATACCGGTATACACGTACACGCCCAGAGAGGTAATACCGGTATACACGTACACGCCCAGAGAGGTAATACCGGTATACACATACACGCCCAGAGAGGTAATACCGGTATACACGTACACGCCCAGAGAGGTAATACCGGTATACACGTACACGCCCAGAGAGGTAATACCGGTATACACGTACACGCCCAGAGAGGTAATACCGGTATACACGTACACGCCCAGAGAGGTAATACCGGTATACACGTACACGCCCAGAGAGGTAATACTGGTATACACGTACACGCCCAGAGAGGTAATACCGGTATACACGTACACGCCCAGAGAGGTAATACCGGTATACACGTACACACCCAGAGAGGTAATACCGGTATACACATACACACCCAGAGAGGTAATACCGGTATACACATACATGCCCAGAGAGGAAATACCGGTATATACATACACGCCCAGAGAGGTAATACCGGGATACACATACACGCCCAGAGAGGTAATACCGGTATACACATACACGCCCAGAGAGGTAATACCGGTATACACATACACGCCCAGAGAGGTAATACCGGTATACACATACACGCCCAGAGAGGTAATACCGGTATACACATACACGCCCAGAGAGGTAATACCGGTATACACATACATGTCCAGTATTACCTCTCATTTTTTACTGGACAGAGTGTACAAATACAGGACAGTCCGGTTCAATACTGGACACCTGACACCCTACCCCAAAATGGTCTCCTCATACTTTAGCTTGTGCAGCCATGAGATCCTCCATAATAATGCCAGTCTCTACCACACAGACATCCTACCAGAGAATGTTGCATGGCATGACCAGCTGTTCTAGGTCTGTAATCATTGCTCTTCACATACAGTACAACTCGCTATGAAATGCCAGCCACTTTGTATCTTTGGCTTTGGAAGGCAGCCTGGCCCCTGGGGTCATTTATAGACATCAGCGCTTTTGTCAAAATATTCTTGAGGACACCCGACTAATTCTGAATTCCCAGAAACAGTTTTTTCAACAAGGAGTTCATATCACCTTTTCCTTGGCATGTCGTTTAGCTCGTCCAACGTGACTTTCCATTTCTTCATCATTATCAGACCTCTGAGGACCTTCTCTGGTGTCATCGTAGGACTTAAAAATTCAGCCCGTCTCTGCCAACTCTCTATTCTCGGAAAACTCATTGTCCCATGGGTTACCTATTTATAAAAAAGGTGGAGAAGTTAAAAATATATACATATATAAGTGAAAAATAGTTCAAGGTTAACCATTTCCAATCCACCGTTCTTTCCGGGAAGAGAAGTTGAGTTCCTATTTACAAGGTTGAGGCGATTACCCCAGAGGGGTGGAAAGAATGGGCTATACAAAGTCACAATGATACTTTCCGCTGGAGGGTGGAAATAAAACTTAATATAACCACCCTTCCACGGTCCCCGAGTGGTGTCACTTCTGGTGGTCCCAGAATATATATACGGCCTGTCCGTGCCTCAGTCTCAGGACAAATGGATGGTGCCGGGTTTTTGCTGGTCGGACGTGGAAGAAAGTCGGAACAGAAGTGGGCGCCGGGAACTGTTTATTGGACACAGTCCAGAAACTCTTCAGTCTATAGGCGGTGATGATGATGATGATGATAACAGAAACGCATGGTAGAATAGAATCTTTGGGGAATCATCCTCTAGAGCAGGGGTGCGGGATTTTGTTGGAGGGGTGCGGCGGTGGCAGCGACCATGCGCTCTTCCCCGAGGCATTTAAGTTAAATGCCGGGGGTCCGCAAGAGGCCTCTGCGACCTCAACTTACCGGGGCTCTGGGGTCTTCTGAACCCGTCGCCATGGCAACGCGGCGCTAAATGACGCAGTTGGGTCATGTGACGGACGCATCACCATGGTAGCGTGCGTCAAATGACGCTGTGGGGTCACGTGACCCGCGACATCGTTTGACGGCGGGTCACAGAGAAGGGGGCGCGAGCGCTGGGGCTGTTGCACGGGGGGTGGGGATGGGGCGCAGCTCCCAAACTTTGCGCACACCTGCTCTAGAGCAAGGTTGGCCAACTCCAGTCCTCAAGGGCCACCTTTTCAGGATATCCCTGCTTCAGCACGGGTGGCTCAATTAGTCGCCCTCATTGGCTTAACCGCCGAGGGGCATGGCCACCGCAAGTCCTGAACACAGCTTTCCTGTCTTCAGACTCATCTGCTCGCGCAACGCGGCGGGCGAGGCAGGTAGCGGGCCCGGCCCAATTGAGGGGCGGTTCTTGTCCCTGCAGCGCCCGCCATAGCGTGCGCTGAAGCTGGCACCGGGGACCCGGCCTTATAAGGAACATTAGCAAGAAATGATCACAAACGGGGAAGTGTTGCAAAGCTCTTGCACTGCTGGGGAGGTGGATAAACCTGCTATAGAAATCACAGGATGCTCAGTATATTAACAGAAAATAAAAAGGGCATTAAGAGTTGGATTAAAAAACAATGCATTAATTATTACTTAATACTACAGAGCTGATTTATGGGACCCTCCTCCCCCCCTCCCCCCCCCCCCCCAAGATTTCACATGTTTTGATGTTTTAACATCGTTGCCATGGCAACGCGACGCCATGTGACCCCGCGGCGTCAGTTGACGCTGGGTTACCATGACGACGTGTCGCTGGAAGCCAAGGTAAAGTTAGTTACAGAGGCCTCAGGCAGTCGTCCGGCGTTTAATTTAAATGCCTTTGGGGTGTGCGTGGGACGTCTATAACTGCTGCGCCCTTTCCCAACCCCCCCAAAAATCCCCCGCTCCACCTTTGCGCACTCATGCTGTTCCCATCATTCCTCTGGAGTGCGTGCGAGACTCTTCCTATACGTTC
>NC_134504.1:4936395-4998895 GCF_040206685.1 Ascaphus truei
AGTAACCTGCGTCGCCGCTGATGTCATGGACTGTACGGCAACCGGCTGTGTTTTAATTAACCCTTTCGCTTCCGGCGGGACGCATTATCACATAGCTCTAGATGTTATTTCGCTCTGCGCGGTGTTGCATAGCTCTGCGCGGTATTGCATAGCTCTGCGCGGTGTTGCATAGCTCTGCGCGGTGTTGCATGGCTCTGCGCGGTGTTGCATAGCTCTGCGCGGTATTGCATAGCTCTGCGCGGTGTTGCATAGCTCTGCGCGGTGTTGCATGGCTCTGCGCGGTGTTGCATAGCTCTGCGCGGTGTTGCATAGCTCTGCGCGGTGTTGCATGGCTCTGCGCGGTGTTGCATAGCTCTGCGCGGTATTGCATAGCTCTGCGCGGTATTGCATGGCTCTGCGCGGTGTTGCATGGCTCTGCGCGGTGTTGCATGGCTCTGCGCGGTGTTGCATGGCTCTGCGCGGTGTTGCATAGCTCTGAGCGGTGTTGCATGGCTCTGCGCGGTGTTGCATGGCTCTGCGCGGTGTTGCATAGCTCTGCGCGGTGTTGCATGGCTCTGCGCGGTGTTGCATGGCTCTGCGCGGTGTTGCATGGCTCTGCGCGGTGTTGCATAGCTCTGCGTGGGATTATATCACTCCACGTGTTCATATTATTTATTTCTGCTCACCGTTATTATATTGTTTGGCGGCAATTACACTGGGCGGCAATTATTTGATAACTGTAATTTTGTGTGTTTGTGTGTACACACACAGAGCTACAATACACAGATTGGACACTCACCAAACACACTGTATATACGTATGTGTGTGTGTATGTATAAATATATATATACCCCGTACATACTATACATACAGACACATAACACACCTTTACACAATGTACAGTATATACACAAATACATACTGTGTGTGTATGTATGTATGTATATATTTATATATAGATATATATATAGATATATACACATATATATATATATACATACACACACACTCAGTGGTAACACAGACGTGTTCAATGTGAAGTGTCCCATGACCTCATAATAACTCCCTGTGACCCCCTGCTCACAATCTCGACCCTGAGCTCCCAGCATGCTCTGGGGCAGGCCAGTCCTGCTGAAAGACACGTCCCGATGTCCCCTGCAGTGCGGCTAATTATAGCCGCCAGCGAGGGGGCACATCTGCAGTGGCGCTCCTTGCTAGCAGCCACGTGTCAGGGGACTCCAGTGGCGTCTGACTGAATAACAAACAAGCCCGACCTTTTCCAGCGTTACCATTTTTATTAGGCTGCAGGCGTCTGTGGCACTGAAGGCGTTAAATGTGCCGATGGCGGATTTGATGCTCAGGCGGTTAAGCCGCCCCCCTCGTTGGTGCTGAAGGGGTTAAGGCGCGACGTCCTCATTGCTTGTCCGCGGCGATACGTGGCAGGAGGTTCTAACCTGCATGGAGCCGGGCCGCTCTGGCATCGGCGGGGTTAATCCGGCAGTGGCTTGCGTTTTCAGTGAGGTGCTTGGCCCCAATTTAGCAGGTGTCGGTAATCACCAGAACCTCCTTAGCCCAGAGGCAGCGAGGCAGCAACGTGGCGTTATAGGGTCAGCGCCGAGTCCCGACTCCGGCACCAGTGATGTCAGGCCAGTGACCCGTTTAATAGGGTAAACGGCGCTGATTGCCGCCTGCGTGAAATACAGTCAGACAAGTGGAAGTGTTTCTAAAGGGAATCTATTTTTAACTTGTAATGTTTCCCCGTGAGATAAAAGCTTCGGAAGGTTTTTACATTCTGTATCTCCCGTCTTTTGAGCCATCGGACCCTCCCTCAGCTGTCAATCCATTTAAAAACTCCCCTGGAAGCCCCAGCTTTTCCAGGAGAACGATCTGGCCGACCCCTAACATCCTCACCCCCAAACCTTAATGGGATCAGCTGTGCGGCTGTACCATAGTATACACAATGTAACACCCCCAAACATCCACACCCCCAAACCTTAATGGGATCAGCTGTGCGGCTGTACCATAGTATACACAATGTAACACCCCCTAACATCCTCACCCCCAAACCTTAATGGGATCAGCTGTGTGGCTGTACCATAGTATACACAATGTAACACTCCCTAACATCCACACCCCCAAACCTTAATGGGATCAGCTGTGCGGCTGTACCATACTATACACAATGTAACACCCCCAAACATCCACACCCCCAAACCTTAATGGGATCAGCTGTGCGGCTGTACCATACTATACACAATGTAACACCCCCAAACATCCTCACCCCCAAACCTTAATGGGATCAGCTGTGCGGCTGAACCAAATCCACACTATGTAACACCCCCAAACATCCTCACCCCCAAACCTTAATGGGAGCAGCTGTGCGGCTGAACCAAATCACACTATGTAACACCCCCTAACATCCACACCCCCAAACCTTAATAGGATCAGCTGTGCGGCTGTACCATACTATACACAATGTAACACCCCCAAACATCCTCACCCCAAAACCTTAATGGGATCAGCTGTGCGGCTGAATCAAATCCACCCTATGTAACACCCCCCTAACATCCACACCCCCAAACCTTAATGGGACCAGCTGTGTGACTGGACCACTGAGGCACTGATTGAGCCACCTGTGCTGAAGCAGGGATATCCTGAAAACCTGACCTGTTGAGGGGGATTATTGAGGACTGGAGTTGAGAACCCCTGCACTAAACCCATAATGTCACTGGTTCTTTCTTTTGCAGAGGGTTTTTTTGGGAACCCCCTGGACCAGCCTGTCTGACGCTCTGTTTCTGCTCTGGAGCTGCGTCACAGCGACCTTTCCTCGCCCTCTCCTGTCCTGCAGAGCTCCCTGATTGCCTTTTTTTTTAGCCGGAGCCCAGGCACGCGCGCGGCACCAAACGAAGCCCTGACCGGCTTCCCATCTCGGCAGGGACACCGTGTCCTACAAGGAATAAGCAGCGCCCCCGCGCCCCCGGAAATAACATGCTCTACTCGAGCTCTGCGGACTGTATTTGGGACACATGTAAGGAATCTGTAGGGGTTTGGCTTCCCCTAGAATAAACCGCCTTTTCTTTACAGACAAAGTGGAAATGGGAAAATGGAAATATTCATGGCACCCTGGGTGTGCAAGAGGCGGTCACTGTTTGGTACAGTTCAGCAGTGGGGCACGGTGTACCTACACAGATAGTGTCTTAACTCCTACAGCAACAGTGGGGTTTCCGTAACATTAATGCAATAAGGCACTCTGAAGTTACGCTACCCGAATATTAAGGCAGTAGGGCATACTTCAGTTATTTTACCACCAGGTAATAGCCACACAATAAGGCACGGGAGAGTACCATTAGGTAATATCAGTGCAGCAAGGCTCTTTGAAGTCGTTTGTCAAGGAAATATTAAGCAATAAGGCACTCCGGAGTTATATTATCCTTGGGTAATCTTAATGCACTACTGGAGTTATGTTGCAATCGGATAATAGGGTAACAATGGGTTCTGGAGTTATGGCATTAAGATACGCTGGAGGTCACGAGTTGTCCCCTCCATACACTTGAACCCCACACCTACCCAATAAGTCTCCCTGCTGCACTCCCTCACTGATCCTGGTGACACGGTGTCTCCCTGCCGGACTCCCTTACTGATCCTGGTAACACGGTGTCTCCCTGCCGCACTCCCTCGCTGATCCTGGTGACACGGTGTCTCCCTGCCGCACTCCCTTACTGATCCTGGTGACACGGTGTCTCCCTGCCGGACTCCCTTACTGATCCTGGTAACACGGTGTCTCCCTGCCGCACTCCCTTACTGATCCTGGTGACACGGTGTCTCCCTGCCGCACTCCCTCGCTGATCCTGGTGACACGGTGTCTCCCTGCCGCACTCCCTCACAGATCCTGGTGACACGGTGTCTCCTTGCTGCACTCCCTTACTGATCCTGGTGACACAGTGTCTCCCTGCCGCACTCCCTCACTGATCCTGGTGACACGGTGTCTCCCTGCCGCACTCCCTCACAGATCCTGGTGACACAGTGTCTCCCTGCCACACTCCCTCGCTGATCCTGGTGACACGGTGTCTCGCTGCCGCACTTCCTCGCTGATCCTGGTGACATGGTGTCTCCCTGCCGCACTCCCTCTCTGATCCTGGTGACACGGTGTCTCCCTGCCGCACACCCTTACTGATCCTGGTGACACAGAGTCTCCCTGCCGCTCTCCCTCGCTGATCCTGGTGACACAGTGTCTCCCTGCCACACTCCCTCGCTGATCCTGGTGACACGGTGTCTCCCTGCCGCACACCCTTACTCATCCTGGTGACACGTTGTCTCCCTGCCGCACTCCCTCGCTGATCCTGGTGACACAGTGTCTCCCTGCCACACTCCCTCGCTGATCCTGGTGACACAGTGTCTCCCTGCCACACTCCTAACTGATCCTGGTAACACAGAGTCTCCCTGCCGCTCTCCCTCGCTGATCCTGGTGACACAGTGTCTCCCTGCCGCACTCCTAACTGATCCTGGTAACACAGAGTCTCCCTGCCGCTCTCACTCGCTGATCCTGGTGACACAGTGTCTCCCTGCCGCACTCCTAACTGATCCTGGTAACACAGAGTCTCCCTGCCGCTCTCCCTCGCTGATCCTGGTAACACAGTGTTTCCCTGCCGCACTCCCTCGCTGAGCCTTATCTTGCTTGTATCTTCATGTAATCTAATGGATGATGTAGTATTCTTGCAAATGTTAATTATAATATCAATGTACGCTTCTTCAGCGCACAATCTTCTTAATGGATCTAGCACTGCTGAGGTGTAGCCAGAATTAAACGCTTTTTGTAATCTACGAATCCTAAATTGCATGCCAGATGATATTCATTACATCAGGAAACCCCTTCCTGTACGACCTGCATGTGCTGTAGGACCCACAGTGAAATCTCGCTCGTTCTCCAGGGTGGGCGAAGTCCCGGGTCTGTGAGCGATTGGAATTAGCCTGATTGGCCTGTGGTTCTTCAGGTTCGGCTTTGTCTCCTTTCTTGGGGATGGGAATAAAATTGCCCCTTTGTTCCTGAATTTTCCTGTCCTTCAAGCCGCACGTAAAGCGTTTTACAAGGATCGTCTCGTCCCCGGCTTCTGTCACTATTACAGCTGTAATTGCATTTTCTCCGGAGACTTCCCATTCTGCATGGATTTTATTGCTTCCGTCACGTCTTCTGGAAGGAATATAAAAAACATATATAAATGCATTTTGTTAGCCACAGAACGGTATCATCTATTCATTCTTGAATGTATATATATATATATATATATACACACATACATACAAATTGAAATACATGGCTCACTAGTCCCGCGGGCTGGCAGGTCAGTACAGACGCGCGCACACAAGCGCAATTTCAAATGAAATTTCCTTGCTCCAATTCTGCATCATAAAAGCCGTTTCGGACGCTTGGTTTATGGGCGCCTTTCACCTTAGCTGACCCCCTCTGGCACTGAATGAGTTAATGTAGGCAGTGTCCTAATGTAGTGCCCAGCGTGTAGCAGGGAAGGGACGGGACAGCAGGAGGGAGAGAGAGAGGCCCGGTTACTTAGCCCACCTCCCCAGCAGTGCAAGATCTTTGTAACACTTTCCTGTTTGTGATCAGTTGTTGCCAGTGTTCCCAGCAGTTTGAGCGGCAAACTGTAACAATAGATAATGTTAACTTAGTAATGTAAGAATACACTGTAGCTGCTGAGTTACACTGACTGAAGCATTGATGAAACTGAAAGGCGGCCATTTAATGAACCCTGAAACGCGTGCGCTTATAGTAAGCGCAGAGCGGCGGCTTGGTCGCGATCGCTGGAAGTCATCTCAATTTGATTTTTCCAGTGACCGCAGCGTGACGTCGCCGTCGCCGGCGCTATAAGCGCGGCCTTAGGTAATTCGTTTACAATAAAGGTAATAAAAGGCTGCGTATATTAAAACAAAAAGAATAATTTTTTCTGTGAAGCTGCTCGGCGCCTCTAACGCTAATTAAACATGGAATAAAGCGCTGCATAATAACAAACAAAAATTCATAAAACAGAAGTGATTAAAAAAAAACCCCTATATAAGATTTCCCATGTTTTACTGCTATAGGGGCGGCCTGTGGTGTCTGCGTGTCAGCGTGTCTGCGTGGCGTGTATCTCCCCGAAGGCTGCAATGTTTTATGAGTTTATTGCTGATGAAAGATTATTTTGCATTATATTTAAAATAACAGAAAAGGGGCATTTGACAATTACATTCCCAAACGTGCAATTACATTCCCAAACGTGTAATTACATTCCCAAACGTGTAATTACATTCACAAACGTGTAATTACATTCCCAAACGTGTAATTACATTCCCAAACGTGTAATTACATTCACAAACGAGTAATTACATTCACAAACAGTCCGTTACGGTGACACTGTCACAGTAAATGTAACATTGTCACCCGACACTTATTGAATGAGGAGGAGAAAGCGTTTCCTTTATAACGCATTTAAACACATACCGCGGAGGTTGTGCAGTATTGAGCAGTGTTGAGCATCTTAAAGCTGCAGTTCAGGCAATATCCTGCATGTGTGGGTTTTTTAATAAATCAGTTCTGTAGTAAGAAAAAATACTTTTAGCATTTTCTGTTTTAAAAAAAACAACAACTTTGAAAGACCAATTTTCTTGTATTCTATTTTAACAGTACAGGGGGAAACTGTATGAGCCTGAGGAAGCCGATTACTCGGCGAAACGCGTTGCTCGATCCAGTAGCTAATTGTGTCCCATGGCGGCTTCCGTAGTCAGATCGCAGAGCAGCCTTTGCAGCCAAGCAGGGCGGTCCCATCTTCCTGCATCCCGGGCGCGGGAACGGAGCAATCGGTTGCAGAATCGTGATCCTGGGCTACGCGGGAAGGCCAGGGGTGCACCTGTTACGTATGTGAGTCCATTTCGTGATTTTAATGAATAAATGTTATCTTTTAAACCCAACTGAAATCGTGCCTCACTTGTTCCCCTTTACTGCGGCACCGCCGGGGGGAGACCCTGACTGATGAACAAGACTGGGAAGTGAGTTCCCGTTGACGTCTCGCTCGAGGGCAGTCTCCCATGCCCGGTCATTACATTTGGATGGGTTAATTTAACCCCAAAGATACCTACCCTTCACAATAACTCACACAGGGCCGTGTGAGTATTTATATATTGTTTTATTCTATACTCTATTGATTCACCTATACCAGCGCTTGGAAGGGCTAGAGTTTGCCTACCAAAGAAACCCATTGATATTTTTTGCTTACACATGGCTGTGTAAGTATATTATTATTATTCTGTGTATTTTGCCCCTTGGTCATCACATCAGAACCTTGTTAGCTTCACGCCGTCTGTTTGATATAGATTTTCTCTTCTAATCCCATGCTCCCCCTATTTTTGCTTGATTCTATTTTAACAAGCATGTTTGTTCCTATAGCAACGATTTACATTCCCCATATTTAAAGATGTCGCCAAACTTTGCCGATCAATAGACGGAGAAGGAATTGACCGGCAGCTATGCAGCTCTTTAGGTAAGGAGAGATTGCCAACATGGAACTATTGAAGTGAAAAAATAAATTTAAAAAAAAATAAAAGACTGAACTGCAGCTTTAAAATGTTACCCCTTTTTTATTTTGCTGTGTAGCCTACAGCAGGGGGGCTCAACTCCAGTCCTCAAGCCCCCCCAACAGGTCAGGTTTTCAGGATATCCCTGCTTCAGCACTGGTGGCTCAATCAAAGGCTCAGTCAAAGACTGAGCCATCTGTGCTGAAGCTAGAACTGAGCCATCTGTGCTGAAGCTGGGACTGAGCCATCTGTGCTGAAGCTGGGACTGATTGCGCCACCTATGCTGAAGCAGGGACACGCTATGGGGCACGGACACGCCGTGGGGCACGGACACGCAGTAAGGCACGGACACGCCGTAGGGCACGGACACGCCGTGGGGCTCGGACACGCCGTAAGGCACGGACAC
This sequence comes from Ascaphus truei, assembly GCF_040206685.1. Taxonomy (NCBI): domain Eukaryota; kingdom Metazoa; phylum Chordata; class Amphibia; order Anura; family Ascaphidae; genus Ascaphus; species Ascaphus truei. The sequence continues at coordinate 4,944,341 of NC_134504.1, forward strand.
GCCGTAGGGCACGGACACACTGTGGGGCTCGGACACGCCGTAGGGCACGGACACGCTGTAGGGCACGGACACGCTGTAGGACACGCCGTAGGACACGGACACGCTGTAGGACACGGACACGCTGTAGGGCACGGACACGCTGTAGGGCACGGACACGCTGTAGGACACGCCGTAGGACACGGACACGCTGTAGGACACGGACACGCTGTAGGGCACGGACACGCTGTAGGGCACGGACACACTGTGGGGCTCGGACACGCCGTAGGGCTCGGACACGCCGTAGGGCACGGACACGCCGTAGGGCACGGACACGCCGCAGGGCACGGACACGCTGTAGGACACGGACACGCTGTAGGACACGCCGTGGGGCACGGACACGCCGTAGGGCACGGACACGCTGTAGGGCACGGACACGCTGTAGGGCACGGACACACTGTGGGGCTCGGACACGCCGTAGGGCACGGACACGCCGTAGGGCACGGACACGCTGTAGGACACGCCGTAGGACACGGACACGCTGTAGGACACGGACACGCTGTAGGGAACGCTGTAGGACACGGACACGCCGTAGGACATGGACATGCTGTAGGACACAGACACGCTGTAGGACACGGACATGCCGTAGGACACGGACACGCCGTAGGACACGGACACGCTGTAGGACACGGACACGCTGTAGGACACGGACATGCCGTAGGACACGGACACGCCGTAGGACACGGACACGCTGTAGGGCACGGACACGCTGTAGGACACGGACACGCTGTAGGACACGGACACGCCGTAGGACACGGACACGCTGTAGGACACGGACATGCCGTAGGACACGGACATGCTGTAGGACACGGACACGCTGTAGGACACCCAGTAGGACACGGACACGCTGTAGGACACGGACACGCTGTAGGACATGGACACGCCGTAGGACACGGACATGCTGTAGGACACAGACACGCTGTAGGACACGGACACGCCGTAGGAAACGGACACGCTGTAGGACACCCAGTAGGACACGGACACGCTGTAGGACACGGACACGCTGTAGGACACGCTGTAGGACACGGACATGCCGTAGGACACGGACACGCTGTAGGACACGGACACGCTGTAGGACACGCTGTAGGACACGGACACGCTGTAGGACACGCTGTAGGACACGGGCACGCTGTAGGACACCCAGTAGGACACGGACACGCTGTAGGACACCCAGTAGGACACGGACACGCTGTAGGACACGCCGTAGGACACGGACATGCTGTAGGGCACAGACACGCTGTAGGACACGGACATGCTGTAGGACACCCAGTAGGACACGGACACGCTGTAGGACACGGACACGCTGTAGGACACGGACACGCTGTAGGACACGGACATGCCGTAGGACACGGGCACGCTGTAGGACACCCAGTAGGACACGGACACGCTGTAGGACACCCAGTAGGACACGGACACGCTGTAGGACACGGACACGCTGTAGGACACGGACACGCCGTAGGACACGGACATGCTGTAGGGCACGGACACGCCGTAGGACACGGACACGCTGTAGGGCACGGACACGCCGTAGGACACGGACACGCTGTAGGGCACGGACACGCCGTAGGACACGGACACGCTGTAGGGCACGGACACGCCGTAGGACACGGACACGCTGTAGGGCACGGACACGCCGTAGGACACGGACATGCTGTAGGGCACGGACACGCCGTAGGACACGGACATGCTGTAGGGCACGGACACGCTGTAGGACACGGACACGCTGTAGGGCACGGACACGCCGTAGGACACGGACACGCTGTAGGGCACGGACACGCCGTAGGACACGGACACGCTGTAGGGCACGGACACGCCGTAGGACACGGACACGCTGTAGGGCACGGACACGCCGTAGGACACGGACACGCTGTAGGGCACGGACACGCCGTAGGACACGGACACGCTGTAGGACACGGACACGCTGTAGGGCACGGACACGCCGTAGGACACGGACACGCTGTAGGGCACGGACACGCTGTAGGGCACGGACACGCTGTAGGGCACGGACACGCTGTAGGGCACGGACACGCTGTAGGGCACGGACACGCTGTAGGGCACGGACACGCTGTAGGGCACGGACACGCTGTAGGGCACGGACACGCTGTAGGACACGGACACGCTGTAGGGCACGGACACGCCGTAGGACACGGACACGCTGTAGGGCACGGACACGCTGTAGGGCACGGACACGCTGTAGGGCACGGACACGCTGTAGGGCACGGACACGCCGCAGGACACGGACACGCTGTAGGACACGGACACGCTGTAGGACACGGACACGCTGTAGGGCACAGACACGCCGTAGGGCACGGACACGCCGTAGGACACGGACACGCTGTAGGGCACGGACACGCTGTAGGGCACGGACACGCTGTAGGGCACGGACACGCCGTAGGACACGGACACGCTGTAGGGCACGGACACGCTGTAGGGCACGGACACGCTGTAGGGCACGGACACGCTGTAGGACACGGACACGCTGTAGGGCACGGACACGCTGTAGGGCACGGACACGCCGTAGGACACGGACACGCTGTAGGGCACGGACACGCCGTAGGACACGGACACGCTGTAGGGCACGGACACGCTGTAGGGCACGGACACGCCGTAGGACACGGACACGCTGTAGGGCACGGACACGCTGTAGGGCACGGACACACTGTAGGGCACGGACACGCTGTAGGGCACGGACACGCTGTAGGGCACGGACACGCTGTAGGACACGGACACGCTGTAGGGCACGGACACACTGTAGGGCACGGACACGCCGTAGGACACGGACACGCTGTAGGACACGGACACGCTGTAGGGCACGGACACGCTGTAGGACACGCCGTGGGGCACGGACACGCTGTAGGGCACGGACACGCCGTAGGACACGGACACGCTGTAGGGCACGGACACGCTGTAGGGCACGGACACGCTGTAGGGCACGGACACGCCGTAGGACACGGACACGCTGTAGGGCACGGACACGCTGTAGGGCACGGACACGCTGTAGGGCACGGACACGCCGTAGGACACGGACACGCTGTAGGGCACGGACACGCCGTAGGACACGGACACGCTGTAGGACACGGACACGCTGTAGGACACGGACACGCTGTAGGGCACGGACACGCCGTAGGACACGGACACGCTGTAGGGCACGGACACGCCGTAGGGCACGATCGCGGTAACATTCCGGGAATAACACGAAAAAACACTTGATTTGATTCCAAATCGCGCACAGAGCTTCGGTTTATTACAGACATAAATATTTCATATCCGCCATCAAATATTAATTGCCTGACAAGCTGCTTTGTGGCAATGACGCATGGCGGCATCCTGGGGGTTCAGGACCCCCAAAGTTTATCCAAAGCGCACGCGTTCTTGGCAGGGATTTTATTCCAGTATATAAACCATAAGGAATGTATAGGTGATGACCGACGCAAGACAGAACAAGTATGCAGCCAACCTGTATATCGATAGCAAGTACGTCGCAAATCCCGCAGCTGCTGAATTAAGCTGGTGGCGTGTGGAACCAGATAAATTAACCCCTTGAGTGCTGGGGGGGGGGGCAGCATGGGTTAAATCAGGGCTTCTCAAAGAACTCAAAACAGGACAGGTTTTCTGGATACCCCTGCTTCAGCAAACATGGTGCAGTTGAGCCACCTGTGCTGAAGCAGGGATATCCTGAAAACCTGTCCTGTTGGGGGAGGGTCTTGGGGACTGGCCACGCCTGGTTTAAATGAATATTAGGAACATGGAAGAACAAAAAGTGCTAAATTGGATATAAGACGACGGAGAATGGATTATTTATACACACTGCGGTCCCCAGTGCTAAGATATATATATATATAGTGTAAAATTGTGCGTCCAAATATATACGTGCTAAAAAGTGATTTTACGAATGTTTAATGTTCGCCGTGTGTACGGAGACCGTACTGTTATCCTGTATAATGGACCATCCGTGCCGTGTCAAATTTCGTGGTTGATACGTGGCTGTAATTCTGCGCTAACGCTATTGAGACGTTAGGGTTCATGCCACAGTGAATTTGGCGGACTTTTTTGGGGGTTCCACACAATCATTTTTTTCCCTTGCGCAAAGCGCCGGCCATTTCTGTGCGGCCAAAACAACTGGGGGGAAAAAAATACTGTTTGCAGCAGACAGAGGCGCCTCCGGTTCGTGCGGCGTCGCAGACACGAGCGCAATTTCAAATGAGATTTCCATGTGCCAAGAAAGGCGTTTGTGACGGCTAAAACTCGGGGGCCTTTCCCCGTAGCTGGCGCCAGTGGCAGTGAATGAGTTAAAATGCAGGGCGCGTCCCAATGTTGTGTCCTGCGTGAAGTAGGGAGAGGGCAGAAGGAGTGGCTTGGACATTTGGTGCCGGTCATTTTGCCGCGACCTAATCGCCGGTGTTTAGCCGCCACACCACTGGCTCTACACTTCTGCAACCCAGGCCCTGCTAAGAAGCTGTGTGATGCGGCAGGCGTATGGTTTTTATAGGGATCCCATGTTAAAATGGGCAAGAAGCAAAAGGTGACAGTGTCATTACCCAGAATCCCCTGCTGCAGTGGAAGCAGTGTATGCTAAGAGATAATGGGGAATGGCAGGGTTGCAGACCTCTCTGAGACATGTGAATGTGCTCACAAGTGGGATTCTGGGGAAGTGGGACCAGGACAGAGGCGGGGGAGAGTGACAGATGATCATTTTCTAATGTGGAGTAACCCCCTGCCACCCCCAAATACATTGCATGTCCCTTCAACGGAGAGAGGGGGGTGGCCGTGCACACCGAAAATCGATGCAAACAAGTTCATGCAAAAAAGTCGTTTCATGACTGAGACAGTCACAACGATCCAACGTTTTGGTGCAAGCACCTTCATCAGGGTCACCTGCCAAATGACAACGGACCCTTAAATAGTGCCCAACAGCACCCACACCCACAAAACATCCCTCCGGCTGCTCCAATCGGCCATTGCTGCTGCTGGAAGCGCCCGCCATGGATGATAAGCGGGTTCTCTTGGACGGCGTCACGACGTCTCGCGTCGCCGCGTCACAAGGTTCAAGATGAATCCGGCATTCCCGGATAGGCGCCTGGTGGGCGGGGGCAACACCATGGGTACAGCCCACCAATCGCGGCGCCGGGACGATCCCGCCAGAGACGTCAGCGGAATCATATACACACTCCTGTTTCAGCGGCCGGCGCTGGGCAGGTAAAGGGCGGAGGCATCGCCCAGGAAATGCAGAGGCCCCGATCCAAACAGCACGGGAATAAAGAGGCTGAATGTCCCTTCAACTCACGCTATGTGAGATTAATATACTCTCATGCATTACAAAGCTATTTTTGGGCTGTTCTGCACATATACCCATATATACACATATACACCCCCTTTCCCTGGGCTCTGCAGTGTGGGAGGGGGAGTGCTTGTTGAACCCAATTTATCACTGTCGGCGCCTCCGGAATGTTCTTGCTCGCTGGCAGCCCCCCCCCCCCAGCACTGAAGAAGTTAAGTCTTGGCACCGTCACGGTAATGTCCTTCACGCGGTGCACTGGAGTCTTGCCGGTGACTTTGCCGCACTAGTTCCAGGGACTGCAATTTGTAACCCGCCGGCCACCGCGGAAATCCCAACAGGGGATCGCCACTTGCCAATTCCGCAGGGATTCTGCCTCGCCAGCCGGTTCACGTGTGACGGTACCACTGCTTTTTATTCACACACCCGGAGCACTTTATCTCTTTTAAACTTATTTTGATACAATGTAACTGGAATGATCAGGAGACCCACATGTCAGCTGAGCGAGCCGGGGTCACATAGTGGGCGGAGTTTCAAAGCCCCTGATCACTGCGGGCCAATAGGAAGCTGTGACGTCATCAGGTGTGGCTTCCTATTGGCCCGCATGACGTGGGAGCTTTAAACTTTAAAGCCCAGCTAAGCTCAGCCGTAGCGGCTGCCAGCGCCCCCTACGGAGGTATCTTCCGAAGCAGGGGGGTCCGTGGGGCTGAAGTTAATGGGGTTCAGCTCCGGAGACCTGTGTAAAAATCAAGTAAAGCTACTTTTTTAAGCTGCTGAATTTATTTTAACCCCTTCCCAGGCTAGCTATGCCCCCTCTTTACTTCTTGTTGAGATAATTTGGTTGTTTTGTCATTTCTCAAAAATTGCCGTATTTGCTAAATAAATAAATAGACTAAATGGTTTGCACATCACCCCCCCCCCCCCGCCCTCACCCCCAGAATCTCATGTCTGTCCTTTTTTAGCGTATGATTTAAAATATAACCAACTGAAGTGTCTGATTGCAGACAAAATATATCAAGAGATAACCCCATCCCTATAACTCTATTACCCCATATAACTCCTTCTATTACCCCATATAACTCCTCCCTATAACTCCTACTATTGCCCCATATAACCACCCCTATAACTCCTCCTATTACTCCATATAACGGCTCCCTATAACTCCTCCTATTGCCCTATAAAACCCTTGTCTGTAACTCCTATTACCCCATATAACCGCTCGCTCCCTATAATTCCTCCTATTGCCCCATATAAACTCTCCCTAGAACTCCTCCTATTGCCCCATATAACCTCCCTATAACTCCTCCTATTGCCCCATATAACCCCTCTATAACTCCTTCTATTGCCCCAGATAACCCCCCCTATAACTCCTCCTATTACCCCATATAACCTCTCCCTATAACTCCTCCTATTGCCCCATATAACCTCTCCCTATAACTCCTCCTATTGCCCCATATAACCTCTCCCTATAACCCTTATTACCCCTTATAACCTTTCCCTGTAGAATATTCTGGTGTAATGCCCAAACATCAGTCTTTTGACGGTGACACACAGCCTCTGGCTTCGCAGATTCGGGGTGAGAAGACGTCTCTTGGGGTTATCCACTAACGCCCCTTCCCCCCTCCTTCTCCCCCCCCCAGCTGGAAAACTGGGACGAAACCAGGTTTATCCAAGGAACTCAATATGACTCCTTTCTTATTTTGATACCACGCTGTATTTTTTTACCCCGGCTTTCGGAAAAAAGGCCCCTCTGTCTTTGCCCTGAGGGAGACGTGACACTAAGGGAAATATCTCACGTTCCAATTAGCATTCGGCGGGCGAATCGCACCAGCTCGTGCCGATTCCAGCTTCTCATCAGCTAACTCCCTCCTCTCTGCCAAGTCCGCGTCTCCTGGAAAGGTTAGCGCCGTCCTGTCACATTCCGACCGGCGCTGTCATGTTCCTCTCATGGCCCAGGCAGGGGTACCTGGTCTCTGCCACGGGGGTGGACGGCCTCGTATCGCAGGCGCCGGTAAGCTCCTCGGGGCAGGGGCTCCTCTTCCTTAATGTTACTTTTATGTCTGAAGCACTTATTCCCATGATCTGTTATTTATATTATCTGTTATTTATTTGATTACCACGTGTATTGCTGCTGTGACGCGCTATGTACATTAATGGCGCTATATAAATAAAGACATACAATACAATACGCGCGGCCCACGGCAGGAAAACGCATCCGGTTTTGTCAGCAGGTGGAAATATCTGGAGTAATGGAGGGGAGAGATGGGAAGCAGGGGGTTTCCCGAGCTGAACCCCATTAATTTCAGCTCCGGGGACCCCCTGCTCTCCGAGATAGACCTCCCTAGAAGTTGCAGGTAGCAGCTCTGCAGGTTTAAAGATCCCGGTTACGTGGGCCAATAGGAAGTCGCAAGGGATGATGTCACGGCTTCCTATTGGCCCAGGTGACTCAGGAGCTGAGGAGCTTTAAAGCCGCCATTTCGATAGCCCCACACAGCCCATCCGGAGCTGCTACCGGCACCCCCTATGGAGGTAAGTATCTCAGGAAGCAGGGGGTCCTCAGAGCTGAAATGAATGCAGACCCCCTAGGGTTCAATCCCGTAACCCCCACCCCCATAAAGGAAAGCAGGATTCCCGCATTTAAATGCATATGTTGCTATTCTCTCATCTCCTTCGGTGCTGGACAGAAGTTTCATACCAGAAACGTGTTACATACCTGTGACATACTTATAACATACCTGTGACATAAATGTAACATACCTGTTACATACCTGTGACATACCTGTTGCCTCTTGCCCCGTTTTCTCAGCCCAGGAATAATTCATGTTGGTTGTGCTTCCCCACCGTAACGGACAGACTGTCAGCAGAAATGGGTTAGAAGAGTGTGGGAGAATAAAGAGGGGACATCCCCAACATTTACTCTGAACATTGGGTTTGTGAGTATTATTGAACCCATATAACAGCTCCCTATAACTCCTCCTATTACCCCATATAACCGCTCCCTATAACTCCTCCTATTACCCCATATAACTCCTCCTACTGCCCCATATATCCGCTCCCTATAACTCCTCCTACTGCCCCATATAACCTCTCCCTATAACTCCTCCTACTGCCCCATACATGCGTCCATATAACTCCTCCTACTGCCCCATATAACCGCTCCCTATAACCCCTCCTATTCCTCCATATATCCGCTCCCTATAACTCCTCCTACTGCCCCATATAACCTCTCCCTATAACTCCTACTGCTACGTATAACCCCTCTCTAAAGTCACCTTCCGATCTAACCCGTCCTGGCCTCACTGTCTGACCCGGGGCAAAGTGTCCTTCTTACACACGAAACCCTCCCGCCGGGATTTTACTCCCCTCCCTTCTCCGTAATCTCATTTCCCTGGGAAATAACGACCCCCCCTCCCGGCTCCACATTCTGTAACATGCAATTATTCTCTCCCCTTTAATAAACGAGGCGAGACGTAACCCCTAGCCGTTACTAGAGCAGGAAAAGCAGCTCGGCCCGAATCCCTCAATATCCGTCCCACAATTTTGACATTTTTACTCTGTTTAATGTGTGCCGAGTATAGTGTCCCCTCCGTACGGCTTCGAGTTGTGAGAAGCACAGCTCCTTTTGCCCACCAGAAATGTCATGTTTTAGCCAAACTTCCCACACCGCAGAATTTACCCCAAATTGCAGCTTTTAAGCAGAATTTCTTTGCATATGACCTTATAATAACTTACCTTTGTATCTATTTGCCCTTTATTTTTAACTAGCTTCCCAAGTGACTGCCACGTCTCCCCAAACGCACCTTTGCCACGGGGTGTCTCAAGACGTAGTGGCTATGTCAGGGGAGGCCAACTCCATTCCTCCAGGCCCCCCCCCCCCCCCAACAGGTCAGGATTTCAAGATATCACTGCTTCAGCACAGGTGGCCCAATCAATCCCTGCTTCAGCATAGGTGACTCCGTCTATGACTGAGCCACTGATTGAGCCACCTGTGCTGAAGTTGGGATATTCGGGAAACCTGACCTGTTTGGGGGGTCTTGAGGTCTGGAGTTAGCCCTCCCTGCCCTATGACATGGGGTCTGGCCCTCTGGGGACCCCCAAGAGACAGCCCCTTGTTACGTCATGTCCACAAGGATCTGGTTTCCTTTCTGCTTAAGATGGCGTTCCCATCTGCCCCGTAGGAAAACGGAGGATGACTCTTCTCTCCGTCTCCCCGAAAACGGCCCATCGCGGTCATGTGACCGCGCCGGAAGGGCCCGTGGCACTCTTGTACCACGATCCCCCCCACCGCCACGGCACACACAGGGAGAGACACCAATGTGTAATCATTTTGATGACTGTTATTAGCGCGGAGTTAAGGAACCGCGGTCCATCTGGACGTTAATGAGACAGGACCTTTAAGCCTTTCCAGACACACTTTTTAGATGGAATGGGACGTTTGGCCGTGACCGAAACGCCACCGGCACTCCGCCGCCAGGACTACTCACCGCCGCGGGTCACCTCACCACCATCCACCATCTTTAAATGTCCCCGGATCTCCCCAGCCGCAGGGCGCCTCCGGTGACACTGCGGGTGGGTAATAGGGGAGGGGATGGGGGGTGCGGGGTTATCTGCGGTCCTGTTATTCTTCATAGATGGCTTATGGGGTTCCACCTTTTAACCCGGTAAGGACACCAGTTGTCACCGATTCGGTTGGCTGTGGAAGGTAGGATGTATTTGGGGTTGATGGAGTGTCCAGGGCAGGGGTAACCAACTCCTGTCCTCAAGGGCCAGCAGCAGCTCAGGTTTTCAGGATATCCCTGCTTCAGCACAAGTGGCTCAATCAGTGCCCCCCCCGTTCTCCCAATGAGGAATTTATTATCTAACGGAGGCTTCATAATTACTTTACAAGAAGTAACCGGTAGCTGTGAACGTGTCTGGCTGTTTCCCGAGACTCTGGCCAGACGTGCGAGGGCTTGGAACGGCTCCCATACACAAGCCACAGTAACATGAGTAACGCTCTGCTCGTCTGCGGGCTGCGATGTGCTGCCAGACACGCCTCACGCAAACTCAGCCGAGAGCCGCCCCGTGCGAGGCAAAGGGGGGGCGAGGAGACTGGTCAGGCAGGAACCCTGCAGAGAAGGGTCTTGGCATGAGACCTCATCCTTCTAGGGCTGAGCAACTCCAGTCCCCAAGGGCCACCGACAGGTCAGCGTTTCAGGCTATCCCTGCTTCAGACACAACAATGTGTATCAACCACTATACATATCTAATGCTAACACCAGGGGGGGGGGGGGGAAGAAAAAAAGAGAGGGGGGTGTGAATGACGAAAAACAATAACATTTTATTTAAACTCTTCTATAATAAAATATTTAAAAAGAGCAGTTGTATGCGTTTTATTGACACGTTATGTTTGCAGACCCATATATTGTAATTCAGTGTTATAGTGAGTATCACCTGTTAGTTAAACCTTGTGTGTCCTGGTATTAGGGTACAAACTATACTGAATAATTTGAGGTCAAAGGAAAATACCTACAAATAAGACAATGGGTCTGGTCAGATTATATTATCATAAGTAGATCGATCCGTTATATCATATCACAGTTTATAAGTATTATAGCCTCTGATAGACAATCATAAGTTACTGATCGGGCACGCAATACATAATCGTTGTCGCTGATGTTGCTTATTATCACTATGGCTCTTAATAGCAAAGTGCAGTCAAACAGATGCTACCGACAGTTGTATTTAGCAAGTCTATATCTTGCAGAGTATACCAACACACTTAGTCTATATATATAACGATAATAATGGGTATTCACTAGCGTAGTATCGTTGGTACAATAAATCAAAGTGTAGTGTCCACACACCAATAGGCAAAATAGTTCACACACTTTAAACCCAAAATGTATATATATAGTAGCCGTGAGTAAGGCTATTGTAGCATGAATGTTGCTATCGTGTATTCACCATAGTATATAGTATCAATTCACTAATGGTGTATATCGGGTGACTTGTAGTTCAGTCCTGCTGAACGCAGTCTAGACAGATGACAACGGGAACACGGTTGTATTTCTCCACACTTATCCCGGTATAGATGCACGACCGGCCCTGGTCATGACTTAAAGATCTAGGCTGGTATACCAGGACTGAACTACAAGTAACCCGATATACACCATTAGTGAATTGATACTATATACTATGGTGAATACACGATAGCAACATTCATGCTGTGACTGTCCCTTCCATGTCCCCTCACTGTGACTGTCCCCTCACTGTCTCTGGCTGTGACTGTCCCTTCCAGGTCTCCCGGCTGTGACTGTCCCTTCCATGTCCCCAGCCTGTGACTGTCCCTTCCATGTCCCCTCACTGTGACTGTCCCTTCCATGTCCCCTCACTGTGACTGTCCCTTCCATGTCCCCTCACTGTGACTGTCCCCTCACTGTCTCTGGCTGTGACTGTCCCTTCCATGTCCCCTGGCTGTGACTGTCCCTTCCATGTCCCCTGGCTGTGACTGTCCCTTCCATGTCCCCTCACTGTGACTGTCCCTTCCATGTCCCCTCACTGTGACTGTCCCTTCCATGTCCCCTCACTGTGACTGTCCCTTCCATGTCCCCTCACTGTGACTGTCCCCTCACTGTCTCTGGCTGTGACTGTCCCTTCCATGTCCCCTCACTGTGACTGTCCCCTCACTGTCTCTGGCTGTGACTGTCCCTTCCATGTCTCCTGGCTGTGACTGTCCCTTCCATGTCCCCTGGCTGTGACTGTCCCTTCATGTCCCCTGGCTGTGACTGTCCCTTCCATGTCCCCTCACTGTGACTGTCCCTTTCATGTCCCCTCACTGTGACTGTCCCCTCACTGTCTCTGGCTGTGACTGTCCCTTCCATGTTCCCTCACTGTGACTGTCCCCTCACTGTCTCTGGCTGTGACTGTCCCTTCCATGTCTCCTGGCTGTGACTGTCCCTTCATGTCCCCTGGCTGTGACTGTCCCCGGCCTGCTCCGTAACACAGAGTTTCAGGGGAACACGCAGTTCTCTCTATAGAAACACATAGGCGGCTTTGTCAGTAATCCTAAATATTTTCTCCCTGTTGCATTGGGACCACGTCCAGCCGCAGTGTGGCATCGCAGTGTGGCATCGCAGTGTGGCACCGCAGTGTGGCATCGCAGTGTGGCATCGCAGTGTGGCACCGCAGTGTGGCATCGCAGTGTGGCACCGCAGTGTGGCATCGCAGTGTGGCACCGCAGTGTGGCACCGCAGTGTGGCACCGCAGTGTGGCACCGCAGTGTGGCACCGCAGTGTGGCACCGCAGTGTGGCATCGCAGTGTGGCACCGCAGTGTGGCATCGCAGTGTGGCACCGCAGTGTGGCACCGCAGTGTGGCACCGCAGTGTGGCACCGCAGTGTGGCACCGCAGTGTGGCATCGCAGTGTGGCATCGCAGTGTGGCACCGCAGTGTGGCACCGCAGTGTGGCATCGCAGTGTGGCACCGCAGTGTGGCACCGCAGTGTGGCACCGCAGTGTGGCACCGCAGCGATTGGCACGGCAGTGTGGCACGGCAGTGTGGCACGGCAGTGTGGCACGGCAGTGTGGCACGGCAGTGTGGCACGGCAGTGTGGCATCGCAGTGTGGCACCGCAGTGTGGCACCGCAGTGTGGCACCGCAGTGTGGCATCGCAGTGTGGCATCGCAGTGTGGCATCGCAGTGTGGCACCGCAGTGTGGCACCGCAGTGTGGCATCGCAGTGTGGCACGGCAGTGTGGCACCGCAGTGTGGCATCGCAGTGTGGCACCGCAGTGTGGCATCGCAGTGTGGCACCGCAGTGTGGCACCGCAGTGTGGCACGGCAGTGTGGCACGGCAGTGTGGCACGGCAGTGTGGCACGGCAGTGTGGCATCGCAGTGTGGCACCGCAGTGTGGCACCGCAGTGTGGCATCGCAGTGTGGCACGGCAGTGTGGCACCGCAGTGTGGCATCGCAGTGTGGCATCGCAGTGTGGCACCGCAGTGAGAGGCATTTCCTACCCCATGTGGGATCTAGATGTTTCACACATGTGGGAAGCTTCTAAACCGGCAGCAGATCCAACTGGGCCCCTCTGCAGGGGATCAAACTGGGCCCCTCTGCAGGAGATCAAACTGGGCCCCTCTGCAGGAGATCAAACTGGGCCCCTCTGCAGGGGATCAAACTGGGCCCCTCTGCAGGAGATCAAACTGGGCCCCTCTGCAGGAGATCAAACTGGGCCCCTCTGCAGGAGATCAAACTGGGCCCCTCTGCAAAAGATTTTGGGGACTTTAAAGGGGCCTGAGCAATGTATTAAACAGTCACTCAGCCATTTAACGGCTTCTTTCTGTGATGTTTAAACCCCTTCGTGGTCAGAGGGGTCTGCAAGGGTTTAGGTTCGGAGACCCCCCCCCTCCTTACTAATACATGTACACAGGTAAAAATATCTAGGGGAGGGAGGGGGCTGTAACAGAAATAACGCATTATAAACTGAAATCCAGGAAATAGTGACTCGGGGCAGATGTGCAGCCTTTGGAGTGGGCGAGCCCACATGGAATCTACTGGTTGCCTTGTGCAAGTCGTTTTAACATTTAGGGCGACCAACTCCAGTCCCCAAGAGCCAGTTACAGGCCAGGTATTGGGGATATCTCTGCTTCAGTACAGGTGGCTCAATCAGTTGCTGCTTCAGCACAGGTGGCTCAATCAGTGGCTCAGTCTTTGACTGAGCCACTGATTGTGCCACCTGTGCTGAAGCAGGGATATCCTTAAAACCTGGCATGTTGGTGGCCCTTGAGGACTGGAGTTGGCCACCCCTCATTTAGATGGTCAGCTCTTTGGACCAGGATCTCATTGCGGCAGCGAGATGTCCGTTAGCCCACCTGCGCGATATCACTGAAGGCTGCGGTAGTCCCCGGCATTCAAGGTCACAGACGGCTCGTGGTTATGCAGCCGGAGCGGCTCTTGGCTTCAATGTCTAGAATGGATAATGAGATTCGCAGACTTCGGGAAGCGAGCGGAGATTATGCAACGTAAACCGCCCAGCCGGGACAGGGGGGGGGGGGGATGCTAAACAACGCTCCTCTGGCTGTCAAGGGGTTAACATGGGAAGCCATTAAATACTCATTCAAACACCCCCTCCCCTTTCTGACATAGTTTCGCTGTTTTTTAATGCGTATATCAGCTTCAGCCAATCAGAACGCTCCCCTGGCATTGTCCCAATTCCCATGCCTGGAACTTTGATGGACAAGACACTGTCATTGGTTGGGACAGTTGCCACGGATACGCAGAGCCCGGCTTTTCTTCACACCTCTGGGGAATGTTCCACTCGTCTGCAATGCATGGGGGGATGGAGGAAGGGGGGGAGAAGAGTCACTAACCTTTCATATACTGTACACCAGGGGTGTGCAAACTGGGGGGGAATGAGATTTTTGGGGGGGACGCTGCGCTTACAGAGGCCCCGCGCTCTTCCCCAAGGCACTTCAATTAAATGCCGGGGATCGCGCGCAAGGCCTCCGTGAGTTCCTTTACTTTGTCTACGCGGCTTCATGATGTCACATGACGTCAGAACGCCATAGACAAGGTAAGGAGGGGGGGGGGAGGGAGAGCAGGTAGGGGGAGCAGAGGAAGAAGTTTGCGCACCCGTGCGTGTACATCACAACACTTCAAACAACTGTTTACTTAATGTCTAAAGCACTTATCTCTACGCTGATTGCACTCAGTCTGTTTCTCACATTTGCATCTGATTAAACCAGGAATCCGCTTACCCCGCCAATTAATTGTATTCCTTTCATGTATCCTCGCGTCTCACATTTACATATCGTGCGCCCTCTCCGTTTCCCAGAACTC
This sequence comes from Ascaphus truei, assembly GCF_040206685.1. Taxonomy (NCBI): domain Eukaryota; kingdom Metazoa; phylum Chordata; class Amphibia; order Anura; family Ascaphidae; genus Ascaphus; species Ascaphus truei. The sequence goes on from NC_134504.1 coordinate 4,959,469, forward strand.
ACTTTTAAGCCGGTCGTTTGGTCGAACTTCTCGGGACCGTTGTATATATTCCCTTCCGTCTCCTGTGTCGTGTTAATCCCACGCATCGACGCCCGGCGCGTTTCGGGGTCGGAGGAACCGCGTTGGATGAAAATGAATGTCGGTATCCCAGAGACTGCCTCTGTATTGAAATCGCGGCGATTATTGTGACGCGCGGCATTCAAACACAGGGCGGCTACGGTCTTTTATTTTTTAACCCCTTCTGTGCACTCTGGCACCGAAGGATTTATTGGCATGTTAGGTCCCCATTAGTTCACCTACAATGGGCTTTTATTATTATTATTTATTTGTAACGGTCCAACATATTCCATAGCGCAGTACAATAGGTTTGTAGGCCGAAAACAATAAAATATCAAACCTTAACAATAACATGCATTGTTACAGGAGGTACGGAGGGCCTGCTCCCGGGAGCTTGCACTCTACTGGGTAAGTGGAAACATGCAGCCGAGGGAGAATTTTGGTGTATGTACGCACATATACACGCACACGCATACATACTACATACATACATACACACATACATACGCACATATACACGCACACACATACATACTACATACATACATACATACGCACATATACACGCACACACATACATACTACATACATACATACATACGCACATATACACGCAGACACATACATACTACATACATACATACACACATACATACTACATACACACATACATACTACATACATACATACATACGCACATATACACGCAGACACATACATACTACATACATACATACACACATACATACGCACATATACACGCACACACATATACATACATACACCCACACACACACATACACATATACATGCATACATACATACTCACACACACACATATATATATATATATATATATATATACTCACACGCACACATATTGGGCTATACATATAAAGAATAGTTTTTATGAAAATGCCTGCGTCTTGCTCTTTGTATTTTGCCGTGTCCTCGGGGACAGTACGCCTGGCGCTGCCCGTACCTCGCTGTCTCCTGCAGAACGCCGCGTTCTTTCCGCTTCTTGGAGAAACCAATTTCCATTGTAAGCTCTGTGACGGGGAGATCTGTGTATCAAAGCCGTGTTTATTCAAATGTTTGATCATGTGTAGATGTAGCCGATGTAGGGGCGGGTCTATCGCACTATGACAACGGCGCGAGGGCGGCACAGCTTGCAATAACGTTGTCTATGTCTTATCTATATGTTGGAAAGCTGTCTGTCTGTGCGCTCTGTCTGTCTCTGCATGTCTCTGCGCTCTGTCTGTCTCTGCGCTCTGTCTGTCTCTGCGCTCTGTCTGTCTGTGCGCTCTGTCTGTCTGTGCGCTCTGTCTCTCTGTGCACTCTGTCTGTCTGTGCACTGTGTCTGTCTGTCTGTGCGCTGTGTCTGTCTGTCTGTGCGCTGTGTCTGTCTGTGCGCTGTGTCTGTCTGCCTGTCTGTCTCTGTCTGCGCGCTCTGCCTGTCTGTCTGTGCGCTGTGTCTGTCTGTGCGCTCTGCCTGTCTGTCTGTGCGCTGTGTCTGTCTGTGCACTCTGCCTGTCTGTCTGTGCGCTGTGTCTGTCTGTGCGCTCTGCCTGTCTGTCTGCGCGCTGTGTCTGTCTGTGCGTTGTGTCTGTCTGTCTGCGCGCTCTGTCTGTTTGTCTGTTCTCTCTGTGTTTGGACGCCTCTTAAGATATCGTAACCACATTTCCCATGATGGTTCCTGAGATCGGGGAGCAGGTTTGTGTCTGTGGATACAATTGGATACATTCTTGTTTTAATTTTATGAGTGATTACGCTTTCTCTGAGTGAGTCACCCACTGGGTGCTTGTCATGATAGAGGGGGTTTGGCCCGGGATTATAGGGGTTACACCCCATTTGGCCACCCCCTACTTTCACTTGGGAAGCAAGGGGTTAACTGGACTGAGGTCCAGTAATGGGTTTTTACCTTGCTTCAGTATCCAAATGTTTATTCCCCTGTGTAAATGTAATGTCTCAGCCTGGTGTTTGCACTCACACATACACAAGGGTTGATGCGGGAGGGAAGGGGTTAATGGGGAAAGAGTGAAAAGCAGAGATTCATTTTTAAAGGGACAAATCCTGTATTTTAAAAATGTGTTAAAGTGCATTTCTGTAACTCCGGTTCGGGAGGTCACAGAGAGTTGAAATTTGGCCAATATGTAGGGTCACTGTAGGCATTAAAAACTGGAAGATTTCAACCCACTGGACCCCCCAGACCGGAACTTATTAATATGTGTAGATATTAAAGTGTATATGGGATTTTGGATCTGCTCTGACAATGCAGACTCCATCTGCTATGCTAAATAGGGCAGGAAGGGCATCCTGAATAATTAGCATAGCCCTGTGATCAAAAAGTTAACTGCCCTAATTGTTTACACTAGGGGCAGGAACAAAGGAGCTGAGTGTTTTTAAGTGTTGTACTTCACACTTCCAAGGGAAGCCAAAATCTACTTCAAAGAGATTTTCCCAGCCAACTTGGCGCCTAGGGTTAAGAGTACAGGGCTGAAATGGTATATAAGTCAGAGTCATCCCTTACTCAATTGTCTTCATGTATGGTCTTCATGATCTTCATGTATTGCTGTGATGTCTACATCTAAACTTGAATTATGGAAGGAATGGCCCATCCTGTATCCTGGTGGCTTTTCTTGTCCAAACCTTTAAGTAAGTGTCTATATTTTGTCTGTTATTTGTATAATCTGCTGTGTTCACCTTTTTCAAGGAATAAATGATATTTTATCATATCTAACCCAGTTATATTTGGTGTGTATTATTAATAGCCTGTTACAAAGTTACCGTCACAGTGTTGTACCTGGGTAGGGTGACCAGATGTCCCGGTTTAGCCGGCACAGTCCCGTTTTTTTAATCTCTGTCCCGGCTGCCTGACATTCTGTAAAATGTCCTGTTTTTTTGTGGCTGTCCCACTTTTGACCATCAGAGATGGGGGGGCAGCAGAGAGCAGAGAATGCAGGGAGGAGAGCAGGGGCCGGGTCTGAGCTGCGGAGCCCCAGCAGTGAGACCCGGAAGTGTCAGTGAGAACTTCTGGTGTCTGCTGCAAGGGCTCAAGATGGCTTCCCCCACCTATGCAGGTATGGTCCAGAATGGGGGACACTCACTCACACAATGGGGGGGAAGAGACACACAGCATTAGGAGAGACAGAGAGAGAGACACGGGCACAGCATGGGGAGAGAAACAGTATGGGGAGAGAGACAGTATGGGGAGACAGACAGTATGGGGAGACAGACAGTGTGGGGAGAGACACAATATGGGGTGAGACACAGTATGGGGAGAGACACAGAGGCACAGCATGGGGAGAGAGACAGAGGCACAGCATGGGGAGAGAGACAGAGGCACAGCATGGGGAGAGAGACACAGAGGCACAGCATGGGGAGAGAGGGAGAGAGACACAGAGGCACAGCATGGGGAGAGAGACACAGAGGCACAGCATGGGGAGAGGAGGAGGGATGGGGAGGAGGGATGGGGGGCGGGAGGATGAGGGGTGAGAGGAGGGATGGGGAGGTGTAGGGGGGAGGAGGGGTGGGGAGGGAGGAGGAGGGACACTAGGTCCTATGTTACTCTGTTATGAATATAGACTTTTACTTCCTGGAGCTGTATTCGGAGTTGCTGAACTTTGCCTGAATAAAAGCTTACATTTACTTTTCCCAACGCAAGTCTCCTGTCACCTCTGCGTGCATCGCCTATAGGCAGGGACTCCTTCACCCCTCTGTATATTGGAAGATGTATGTTCCTGTGTACTGTCTGTAAGGCAGGGATGCCCAACACAAAGACTGAGCCACTGATTGAGCCACCTGTGCTGAAGCAGGGATATCCTGAAAACCTGACCTGTTGGCGGAGGGGCTTGGGGACTGATGTTGAGCACCCTTGCTTTAAGGTGGGAAAAAAAAAACATTTATCCAGTGTGTGAAAATACAGATTCTCTGTTCCAATAATTATTGGTTTGACACAGGTTTCTTGCAGTTCCAAATATCCTTTATTATTGGAGTGCTTGTTTCAGATAAGCTCCAGGCATTTACAGGTTAAGAATGCAGAACACATCCTTGGGCTTCGTATCTTCTGTTCTGACGCATCTGATCTAAAACAGGATTCATATAGTTCTTTCCCTAGCAACTAAATTAACTTATGCCCCGTCTCCTTGTCTATTCAGTGATCACGTGTGACTTCCCTAGAGTACTTTGTCATGGTGTGTGGGGGACAAGGGCACGGGAAGGGACAGCCACAGTGACAGTGACTTTCGGACAGATGTGACCGTGTACATGGGACAGAGGTAATGGTCACAGTGACCGTGTACATGGGACAGGTGATGACCTCACAGTGATGTGTATATAGGACAGATGTGACCGTCACAGTGACAGTGTATATGGGACAGATGTGACCGTCACAGTGACAATGTATATAGGACAGATGTGACAGTCACAGTGACAGTGTATATGGGACAGATGTGACCGTCACAGTGACAGTGTATAAAGGACAGAGGTGACCATCGCAGTGTGTATTTTGGACAGATGTTACCATGACATAGAAAGGGGACAGTCACAGTGAGTGTATATGGGACAGATATGACAGTGACAGTATATGGGACAGATTCCAGTGACCGTGTATATGGGAGAGATGTGATCATCACAGTGACAGTGTATATGGGACAGATGTGACAGTGTATATGGGACAGATGTGACTGTCACAGTGACAATGTACCCGTATGGGGTTGACATCGGAGAAGGCGCATGTGAGACAGAGGTATAGGGGCACATGCAGTGGGGGGACCCTATTACCAGATCCCATAACACATGGCTAACATTTATTGGGCTTGAAAGATCTCGGGGCGAGGAACCCGGATGTGAGCGCTATTTTCGGATTGTACTGCACCTCTCTCGCCTCCCCTCTCCCTCCTGCACCCCACTTTATCTGCTCCCCCCATTTCTCCGCTCCCCAGACACTGCTTCACTTCTGTAATGAGAGGAAATTGTAGGGATCCGGAATGCAGTTCCCGTCACTGCGGATAAGGACTGAGCAAAGCTCTAAAAATACTCGTCCCGATACCTTCCCTGTGCCTGGGACCCGGGGATCTGCAGAAGAGGGGCGTCCCTCTCCTCCGCACCGGAATAACAGAGGGGGGTTAGTATATTGATGCACAGGAATAGCAGAGCGGGGTTAAGATAGCAGGGAATCGGTGCGTATTCAGGGGTTAGTATATCGATGCACAGGAATAGCAGAGCGGGGTTAGTATATCGATGCACAGGAATAGCAGAGCGGGGTTAGTATATCGATGCACAGGAATAGCAGAGCGGGTTAGTATATCGATGCACAGGAATAGCAGAGCGGGGTTAGTATATCGATGCACAGGAATAGCAGAGCGGGGTTAGTATATCGATGACAGGAATAGCAGAGCAGGGTTAGTATATCGATGCACAGGAATAGCAGAGCGGGGTTACATTATCGATGCACAGGAATAGCAGAGCGGGGTTAGTATATCGATGCACAGGAATAGCAGAGCGGGGTTAGTATATCGATGACAGGAATAGCAGAGCAGGGTTAGTATATCGATGCACAGGAATAGCAGAGCGGGGTTAGTATATCGATGACAGGAATAGCAGAGCAGGGTTAGTATATTGAAGCACAGGAATAGCAGAGCGGGGTTAGTATATTGATGCACAGGAATAGCAGAGCAGGGTTAGTATATTGAAGCACAGGAATAGCAGAGCGGGGTTAGTATATTGATGCACAGGAATAGCAGAGCAGGGTTAGTATATTGAAGCACAGGAATAGCAGAGCGGGGTTAGTATATTGATGCACAGGAATAGCAGAGCGGGGTTAAGATAGCAGGGAATCGGTGCGTATTCAGGGGTTAGTATATCGATGACAGGAATAGCAGAGCGGGGTTAGTATATCGATGCACAGGAATAGCAGAGTGGGGTTAGTATATCGATGCACAGGAATAGCAGAGCGGGGTTAGTATATCGATGCACAGGAATAGCAGAGTGGGGTTAGTATATCGATGACAGGAATAGTAGAGCGGGGTTAGTATATTGATGCACAGGAATAGCAGAGCGGGGTTAGTATATCAAGGCACAGGAATAGCAGAGCGGGGTTAGTATATCGATGCACAGGAATAGCAGAGCGGGGTTAGTATATCGATGCACAGGAATAGCAGAGCGGGGTTAGTATATCGATGCACAGGAATAGAAGAGCGGGGTTAGTATATCGATGCACAGGAATAGCAGAGCGGGGTTAGTATATCGATGCACAGGAATAGCAGAGCGGGGTTAGTATATCGATGCACAGGAATAGCAGAGCGGGGTTAGTATATCGATGCACAGGAATAGAAGAGCGGGGTTAGTATATTGATGCACAGGAATAGAAGAGCGGGGTTAGTATATCGATGCACAGGAATAGTAGAGCGGGGTTAGTATATCGATGCACAGGAATAGCAGAGCGGGGTTAGTATATCGATGCACAGGAATAGCAGAGCGGGGTTAGTATATTGATGCACAGGAATAGAAGAGCGGGGTTAGTATATTGATGCACAGGAATAGAAGAGCGGGGTTAGTATATCGATGCACAGGAATAGTAGAGCGGGGTTAGTATATCGATGCACAGGAATAGCAGAGCGGGGTTAGTATATCGATGCACAGGAATAGCAGAGCGGGGTTACTATATCGATGCACAGGAATAGCAGAGCAGGGTTAGTATATCGATGCACAGGAATAGCAGAGCGGGGTTAGTATATCGATGCACAGGAATAGCAGAGCGGGGTTAGTATATCGATGCACAGGAATTACAGAGCGGGGTTAGTATATCGATGCACAGGAATAGTAGAGCGGGGTTAGTATATCGATGCACATGAATAGCAGAGCGGGGTTAGTTTATCGATGCACAGGAATAGTTGCTCTGACAGCTCCGGGCAGAGATTTTGATGCAGAAAAACAGGGAGAATAAAATGACATATATAATTGCCACGTCCGATAATAATATGACGATCCCGTAACTGTTCCATAAAACCCCTCCTACCCCTTTATATAACCCCTCCCTATAACTATTCATATTACTCCATATAACTCCTCCTATTACCCATATAACCTCCCTTTAACTCCTCCTATTGCCCCATATAACCCCTCCCTATAACTCCTCCTATTGCCCCATATAACCGCTCCCTACAACTCTTCCTATTACCCCATATAACCTCTCCCTATAACTCCTCCTTTACCCCATATACCCCCTCCCTACAACTCCTCCTATTACTACCTATAACTCCTCCTATTACTCCCTATAACTCCTCCTAATACTCCCTATAACTCCTCCTAATACTCCATATAACCTCTCCCTTTAACTCCTCCTAATACTCCATATAACCTCTCCCTTTAACTCCTCATAATACTCCATATAACCTCTCCCTTTAACTCTTCCTATTGCCCCATATAACCCCTCCCTATAACTCCTCCTATTACTCCAGAATTTAAACACCAGAATACAAGCTGTAATCGTGCCGGAGACAATCGCCGCTCCGTGACGTCCTACTTCTCAACACATATATTTGTCAGAAATGGGATCACCGTGGATTCCGTGATCTCTATCTGCAGTTGATCTATTTTCCACCTGTGAGCACCTTACCTTTTTGTTATTTCTCTGCATATATGTCTCAAAGATACCTGTCTATACATTTGAGGCATCAAACCTAATGTCGTTTTGCTATGTGGATGTAATCACAAGGGGGAATATTCTACGTCTCTGAGATTAGTTCCATAGGACATTTCAGCCTAAGTGACCAGCACTGTTACTGGGTAATTTCCCCAACACTATATACAGGGATACATTTACTTCAATGACCTTGGGATTATACAACTTGTAACACAGCCAGTGACAAACCTATTATATCTGGCTAAGTATATTACTTATCATCTCTCTGCGCTGCACACATGATTACTATTGATGGATACATAGTCTGACATCTACTTAGAGTAGCTGTACGTACAGATATATTTGAAGAGACTATTAGTGTAGAGGTTTTTCTGAATTCGTTATACCTAAGTCAGATGTACCTTAAATAAAACAAACACTCCACTACGGGGCATTTTTATCATATATTTTTAATGTTCTACTGTGATTTATTATGTTTTGATGTAAATAACATGTTGTGACTCCCACTTAACATTCGGGATGCACATTGATACCCTGACAACCAAGACCTATGCCAAACTAGGGGTACTTTACAGGAACAAATCCTCCCTAAGTCTCCCGGTCAGAAAGCTTATCGCACAGCAGATGCTAATGTCAATTATTGACTATGGAGACATAGTATATGGCTCGGCACCTCAAACCCACCTTAGCAAACTTGACACCCTCTACAATTCAATTTGTTGTTTTGTTCTCCAATGCAACTACAACACATATCACTGCGAAATGCTCAAAGAACTAGATTGGTCATCACTCGAGTCTAGGCACAAAGTTCACCCTTCCTGTCTTGCCTTTAAATTCTTTATGGGCAAGCTACCCAGCTATCTGAATAAGCACCTCACCCCTACCACATGCAGCACCTATCACCTCAGATCAGACCCCAAAAGACTGTTCATGGTCCCAAGGCTCAACAAAGTATCCGGACGTTCCTCCTTCTCCTACCGTGCACCCCAAAACTGGAACAACGTACCCGAGACTCTCACATCCACCACCAGCTTAAGTTCTTTCAAATCTAAGGCAGTCTCACATTTTAATCTGGTCTGTAACTGTTTCATACGCCCATAATATATATTTTCTTTAACTGTGCACGCAATGTCTTGTATATAATGTATACCCTGCTCATTTATGTAACTGTATTTGTAACCATGTATTATTTGTCTTAACTCTGTGCCCAGGACATACTTGAAAACGAGAGGTAACTCTCAATGTATAACTTCCTGGTAAAATATTTTATAAATAAAATAAATAAATTTTGTTCTAATATTAAGGATCCCAAGTTGTCATTAGACTGACCAACAGAAAAAATCCACTGACGGGCCGTTGTTGTCTGAAATAAATTATTCTAGCATTGAGTGCAATTATGTGGGGGATCTTTTGACTTGGGTCAAGTCTGTGTTCTAAAGAACTCTGAAGAGCAGGAAAGTAAGAACTTAGAAACGCTGGGAGGAGATCGGGTGGAAATGGAGTTTGTACCTGAGAGCAGTGAGCCAGAGAACCCACGCTCACCTGGACTTACAGAACCACCCCCCTGCCCCCTGCTTATTAGCAGGTCCTGTGATTCAGAACCCTGAGAGTTTAGAACAACAGGTGGTAATTAGCAGCAATGGAGACAGCATCAACTCTGTAGTGCTCTGGGAGTGAAATGCAGGTTTTAGAGACTGAAATTGCTGTTCCTATCCAGATAGTTCCTGATAAAAGAGTGGCCCAATCAGAAGATGGCATAAAGCAAAGTAATGGTATTAAAGTATCCCCAGCTCATACAGCACCTCATTCAGCCTGGGGTCGGAGATCCTTTGTGAGTGCTGTGGCCAGAAATGCTCAACCTTTGAAAAGGAGAAATGTGGTAAGGTTGAGGTATAAAGGTGGAGAGGAGATGAGCCCTGACAGACAATGTGAAGTACTGTCTCCACCTACAAGAATCATGGATGAAGAGGACATCTGGATAGGAGGCTGGAAAGTGCAAGTCAGACTTTGGCGACATGGCAATATTACAAAACATCTGCCCAACTCTTTCTTCATTGGAAGAGAAAAAGGAAATTGTTTTTACTATGGTCAGCCAACCTTGTGCCATAGATGTGGTTCAGCCAAACACTTAAGTAATACATGTGATGTGCTGAAGTGCAACTTGTGCCAGTCCTTGGCCTATAACTCCTGCTATTACCCCATATAACCTCTCCCATACCTATTGCCCCATATAACCACTCCCTAAAACTTCTTCTATTATCCCATATAACTGCTCCCTATAACTCCTATTGCCTCATAACCGCTCCCTATTACTCCTCCTATCGCCATATAACTCCTCCTATTGCCCATATAACTGCCCCCTATAATTCATTCTACTGCCCCACATAACCACTCCCTATAACTCCTCCTATTGCTTTATATATATATATATACATATCTCCTTCCGTAACGTTAAATTAGCCCCATACTCCTTTGACATCATAACATACAATGAGGTGTGTGTCTGTATAAGAGGGGGGCAGTACTGGGATAGCAGGGAGGGGAGGGGTGTGAGAGGAGCAGTGCCAGAATGAGCGAGTAACCTTCCAGTTCGGTTGCTCCTTTGTAGCCTCCAGCTCGGATCCACGTCGGGCGCCGGCAGTAACAGGAAATCAATGGGAAATGCTTTTTGCTCGCAGCTAATTCTCACTTCACACATCTCTGCTGCTCTGGGAGTCATTCATTGAACTGCAATAGTGCCCATGGGGTCACTACGGCATGGAATCTCCCATTTGCTTTCAACTTTCCATGCTACAGTGTCACGATTGGCACTATCGAATATTAATGAACCACCCTGTTCTCTCTTTCTGTCTCCCTTTTCTTGCCGGTCCCGCCATGGTGTTTGCGTCCATATAATGCATCGTCGGCGGTTCACGCAGGGAAAGAACCACACTAACTGGGAATGTTTAGTCTATTCACCCCTACACTGCTAGGGTCAAATAGTTCAGGGCACCTCTAGGACCAGACACACTTACATCCGAAGGGGGCGCCGGAGTCTCCTGCAAGTTTTAAGGCTCCCACGTCATGTGACCCCATAGGACGCCACACCGGATGACTGTCCCGGCTTCCTATTGGCGGGAGCTTTGAAAAGCAGCCATTACGTGAACCCCAGCTGGCGAGCCGGAGTGGCTACCGGCACCCCCTACGGAGGTAATTATCTCCGGAAGCAGGGGGTCACCAGAGCTGAAATAAATGGGGTTCAGGCCCCGGAGACCCCTTACTTAATGGGGAAAAAAATATATAAAAAGACGGCAAGACGGAAAATCGGCCGGCGTTGGCGTCTTCTTTAACATACAATATGTGAACGCTGTGTCGCTGCCTTTAGTGAGTACGACATTACAAGTCTCTGCCTTCGAGGCACTGTTATGTTAACATGATAACGGTCACTCCTCCCTGTGTAGCAGAATGTCTCTGCGGAGTAATTGAATTCTGTCTGGTAATCCCCCGTCTCCCAAAGCACTAACGTACTATGTACATACTGACTCATCTGTATACATCTCCGGGACTCCTTCCTATGGGGGAATATGACACATCCGTGACAATTTGCCCAACGTTTTAATGCAGACGAGGTCCGGCCACCCATTGCTCTGCACTGCAGGCGCGAACACCCTGTGTACCTGTAGCGAGCATTAGATTGCAAGCTCCTTGGCATCAGGATGCGCTATGCGTGGATGTTTTGGAATATGTTCCATGGGTTTTGCTGGTGTTGTCTCCTCTTGGTTCTCTTTCTATCTACCTGACCGCTCCTTCAGTGGTTCTTTGGCTGGCTCATCTTCTTGTCCACTACCACACAATGTTGAGGTTCCTCAAGGCCCTTTAGGATAATTCGCTGCTGGGACATTTAGCCCCCTCCAGGGGTGCGCAATCTTTCTCCCTTGCACCCCCCTTCTTGTTCACGCCCCCCTCCTTACCTTGGCTCTGGCGTTCTAACGTCACGACGTCATGTGATGTCACATTGCCATGGCAACGCGGAGTCACGTGACCCAGCTGCGTCATTTGACATTGCCATGGCGACGCGTCGCCAGAAGCCGCCTGAGCCAAGGTAAGGGACCTTGCAGAGGCCTTCGCCGCTCCCCCGGGATACTCTGAAAACCTGACCTGTTGGTGGCCCTTGCGGACTGCCGTTGCCTGCCCCTGCCCTAACCCCCTAACCTTACCCTAAAAAAAAACAACCTTAACTGCTAATTCTAACGCTAACCCTTAACCCCAACGCTAATTCTTACCCTAAAGCCCCTAGACTCAACCCCAAATCCTAGCGCTAATCCTTACCCTAAAATCCCTAATCGTAACCCTTAAAACCTTAACCCCATACCCTGAAAGCTAACGTAACCCCTAATGCTATCTCTGTGATCACTTACCTTGGAGGAGAAATGGCCGGCGGCTGACCGTCCCTTGTGGCTGAACGTCAGGGACATATTGCCCGTGGTGAATGGTCCCATTTTCCCTAGAACCTCTTCTCTTTACCCCACCCCAACGTGTATATGGTTGTTGTTGGTTTTCACTAGCACGTGTACACCGACGACCCTTAAATGTGCCCGTGGTCTTCTGAACTCTCTCCCAACTCGTTTTTCTGGTATTTCCTCCTGGAGGTCCCACAGCCGGCCTCCCTCAGCCCGATTCTAACCCGGAGCCTGACCTCTCACTGACAACAGATAACTCCACTCTCCTCTCAATACCACAAGCCAGATGTCTACTGTATGGCCTGCCCTGGCGTGTCATACGTGACAGCTCTCTCTCCTTTATTCCACACATCTAGTACTGTTCCTCACCAATTCCTGTCGCCTTAACCTTGCTAAACGACGTCCTTTCCCTCCATGCAATCCACTAAAATTCTAATATCCTGCCTGGACAACAGTTAGGGGTGTCAGGCGGTTTCTCCAAAAATACTGGACACAATAGTGAAAGGTGCGACGAGCTCGAGACAGACACACACACACCCCTCTCCATGTCGTGCTGTTTCCTCCTCTCTTTGGCCCCACCCTCAGACTTCTGGGGGAGGAGAGAGAGGGAAGGGGGGGGGAGGTGAAGGGGAAAGAGGGTCAGGGGAAGTGGGGGAGTAGGATAAGGGAAAGGGGGGGGGAAGAAAGAGAGAGGAGGGGAAGGGAGAGAAGAGTAGGATGGAGGGAAAGATCTTGTCATTTCAATCCTGTTTATACAACATACAGTAGTTAATCTTTTAATAATAATATATATATATATATATATCATATGATTTTTTTTGAAAACAGAAAATGCATAAATCCCACTTAATTCTTTGTGCTGTGTAACCGCGGGAGGGTTTTATTCCAGGAGCCAGCACAACGAACTTTGAAAATGTTGGATGGTTTTCATTTTTTTGTCAAAAAGAATCGTTATGAAATACATTGTAATTCCGGACGTCCTGCCGCGATGCGTGGCGCTGTGATGTGTGGCGCTGTGATGTGTGGCGCTGCAAGGGGAGTTCTTATTAAGAAGAGACACGGACAGCAATTGTACAACGTATATATTTATATAGAGACATTGATACACAGATTAGTTTTAAGTAAAAGGTAGAAAAAAGTATCACCTGATGGACTTGGACATACTCGGCACTGCTATACTGTGTATATACTGTATACCACAGCATGGTGAATTTGAATTAACATGATCACCTCGCAGACAAGCTGTAAAAGTCTTCTCTACACGTGTGTGCTGTTGTGTAATGTAACCTCACAATGCCGTGTTTATCCTTCCTGACACACTGTTCCATTTGGGTTCTTATCTATTGTTTAAATAATATACATTTTTGCCGCATTCATTTCCCAGCATTCTTGTTTGACATGGAAGCTTATGCATTGAAGCCAGCTGTCTGCACAGTGTCAGGCAGGAGCAGGAAGGGCACATCTTGGTATCCTTCAGACATCGTTTTTTTTAACCCCTTTTGCTCCCAGAGGGTTTCATAGCGCATGGAATATACAGCAATTCGCTCCTTGACGCAGTGGAGTGTTTCCTCATCTCCTGGGCATGGAGATTATCGAGATCTCAGACGCAAAATGTGTTTTCATTCTATTTTAATATGGCAACCAGCAACTCCTCACCTAACTGATCCTATAACCGCTCCCACTAACTCCTCCCCTAACTGCTCCTATAACCGCTCCCTATAACTCCTCCCCTAACTTGTCCCCTAACTGCTCCTATAACTCCTCCCCTAACTGCTCCTATAACTCCTCCCCTAACTGCTCCTATAACTCCTCCCCAACTGCTCCTATAACTCCTCCCCCAACTGCTCCTATAACTCCTCCCCTAACTGATCCTATAACCGCTCCCTATAACTCCTCCCCCAACTGCTCCTATAACTCCTCCCCCAACTGCTCCTATAACTCCTCCCCTAACTGATCCTATAACCACTTCCTATAACTCCTCCCCTAACTGCTGCTATAACTGCTCCCTATAACTCCTCCCCTAACTGATCCTCTAACTCCTCCCCTAACTGCTCCTATAACCCCTCCCCTAACTGCTCCTGTAGGAGAAAGATGCCACTCGGTATCCAGCCCCGATCCGAATCACTCTATAATCACTATTTAGCGTTTCTTGTTAATCCTCAAGAAAAAGGCGCTGCAACGCTGTACCCCCTAAAATAGCCCTGGGTATAGATACTCTGCATCACTGCACAGTGCTGCACGCTCACATCTGTGAGGGGGGGGGGGGGGGGAGAGCGTATGACCTCTGTCCCACGGCTCTGGTCACCATGCCATGGTGTCCGGCGGACGACGTTGATACATTTTTATTACAATCCCCCCCCCGACCCCCCCACACACAAACCCGAGACGCGTTGGAGGTGCAGGAAGAGGAGTTCTATGGAGGGAGGCGGATGTATACATCACTGTGACAATCCCCAAATAACTTTGTATTACACCAGGGACCCAGCACTCTGAAATATATCAACCCCATTATCTGCCATATGGAACACATCTGGGCTGGGAAACTAAATCTAAGCCCTATAACCATTCCTGTGCCTTATTCTCCTTCAATCTGCGGCGATCCCTTCTCTCTGTTACTGTCCCCTGCCTCAGTGTCTCTCTGTCACTGTCCCCTGCCTCAGTCTCTGTCACTGTCCCCTGCCTCAGTGTCTCTGTCACTGTCCCCTGCCTCAGTGTCTCTGTCACTGTCCCCTGCCTCAGTGTCTCTGTCACTGTCCCCTGCCTCAGTGTCTCTGTCACTGTCCCCTGCCTCAGTCTCTCTCTGTCACTGTCCCCTGCCTCAGTGTCTCTGTCACTGTCCCCTGCCTCAGTCTCTCTCTGTCACTGTCCCCTGCCTCAGTGTCTCTGTCACTGTCCCCTGCCTCAGTGTCTCTGTCACTGTCCCCTGCCTCAGTCTCTCTCTGTCACTGTCCCCTGCCTCAGTGTCTCTGTCACTGTCCCCTGCCTCAGACTCTCTCTGTCACTGTCCCCTGCCTCAGTGTCTGTCACTGTCCCCTGCCTCAGTGTCTCTGTCACTGTCCCCTGCCTCAGTCTCTCTCTGTCACTGTCCCCTGCCTCAGTCTCTCTCTCTCACTGTCCCCTGCCTCAGTGTCTGTCACTGTCCCCTGCCTCAGTGTCTCTGTTACTGTCCCCTGCCTCAGTGTCTCTGTTACTGTCCCCTGCCTCAGTCTCTCTCCGTCACTGTCCCCTGCCTCAGTGTCTGTCCCTGTCCACTGCCTCAGTGTCTGTGACTGTCCCCTGCCTCAGTGTCTGCCACGGTCCCCTGCCTCAGTCACTGTCCCGTCTACTGACACTCCCCCGCTTCTGTCTTTGCCATGTTAATTTACTGTCAGTGTCCCCAATCTCTCCCCATCTCTTGTTCCCACCCGACTCTGTCCCTGTCCCGTCTCTGCCTGTCCCTCTCCCGTCTCTGCCTGTCCCTCTCCCGTCTCTGCCTGTCCCTCTCCCGTCTCTGCCTGTCCCGTCTCTGCCTGTCCCTCTCCCGTCTCTGCCTGTCCCTGTCCCGTCTCTGCCTGTCCCTCCCCCGTCTCTGCCTCCCCCGTCTCTGCCTGTCCCTCTCCCGTCTCTGCCTGTCCCGTCTCTGCCTGTCCCTCTCCCGTCTCTGCCTGTCCCTCTCCCGTCTCTGCCTGTCCCTTTCCCGTCTGTGCCTGTCCCTCTCCCGTCTCTGCCTGTCCCGTCTCTGCCTGTCCCTCTCCCGTCTCTGCCTGTCCCTCTCCCGTCTCGTCTCTGCCTTTCCCATCTCTGCCTCTCCCGTCTCTGCCTGTCCCTTTCCCGTCTCTGCCTGTCCCTCTCCCGTCTCTGCCTGTCCCTCTCCCGTCTCTGCCTGTCCCTCTCCCGTCTCTGCCTGTCCCTCTCCCGTCTCTGCCTGTCCCTTTCCCGTCTCTGCCTGTCCCTCTCCCGTCTCTGCCTGTCCCGTCTCTGCCTGTCCCTCTCCCGTCTCTGCTTGTCCCTCTCCCGTCTCTGCCTGTCCCATCTCTGCCTATCCCGTCTTTGCCTGTCCCGTCTCTGCCTGTCCCTCTCCCGTCTCTGCCTGTCCCTCTCCCGTCTCTGCCTGTCCCGTCTCTGCCTGTCCCTCTCCCGTCTCTGCCTATCCGTCTCTGCCTGTCCCGTCTCTGTCTGTCCCTGTCCCGTCTCTCTTACTCGATCCCTTTTGCTCTTTCTCTCTCTGATTGGCCCCCTTGTCTGTCACTCATCTCTACCCATCTATCTCCCTCCCATACACTGCCTCTCACTTTGGAGGGGTTATTAATTAAATTGCGATGGAGCCAATCAGTGCGTGATCGCGCAGAAACTCCTGCTAACGTCGGGGGAGATTCCGCGCGATAGTGACCCGATCACAACGGTCTCAGTTTTATGAATACCCCCCTCCTGTCAGACTCTCCTCTCTCTCCATCTCTTCTTTCTTTTTTATCTTCCCCCTTCTCCTCTCCTCCTCCCTTTTTCTTCTCCCCCTTTTCTTCTCTCTGTTCTCCCCTCTTCTCTCTGTTCTCCCCCTCTTCTCTCTCTGTTCTCCCCCTCCTCTTCTCTCTGTTCTCTACCTCCTCTTGTCTCTGTTCTCTCCTCTTCTCTCTCTGTTCTCCCCCTCCTCTTCTCTGTTCTCTACCTCCTCTTCTCTCTGTTCTCTCCCCCTCTTCTTTATCTCTGTTCTCTCCCCCTCTTCTTTATCTCTGTTCTCCCCCTCTTCACTTCTCTGTCTTCTCCCCCTCTTCTCTTCTATCTCTTCTGCCCCTCTTCTCTCCCTCCTCTTCTCTCTGTTCTCTCCCCCTCTACTCTTCTCTCTTCTCCCTCTTCTATTATCTCTCTCTGCTCCCCCTCTTCTCTATCTTCTGCCCCTCTTCTCTCTGTTCTCTCCTCTCTCCCTCCATTTCTCTCTCTCCCTCATTTTCTATATCATCTCTTCATTTTCGCCTCCTCTGTCTCTCCATCCATCCGTCTCTTCCTCCCTCATCCCTTACACAGCAGAGACAGCAGGAGGAAGGGGGGGGGGGGGAGAGGAGAGATACTGCAGGAGGAGGGGGAGAGAGAGGAGAGAGACTGCAGGAGGAGGGGGGAGTGAGAGGAGAGAGACTGCATGAGGAGGGGGAGAGAGAGGAGAGAGACTGCAGGAGGAGGGGGAGAGAGGAGAGAGACTGCAGGAGGGGGGAGTGAGAGGAGAGAGACTGCAGGAGGAGGGGGGAGTGAGAGGAGAGAGACTGCAGGAGGAGGGGGGAGAGAGAGGAGAGACTGCAGGAGGAGGGGGGGAGTGAGAGGAGAGAGACTGCAGGAGGGGGGGAGAGAGGAGAGAGACTGCAGGAGGAGGGGGAGAGAGGAGAGAGACTGCAGGAGGAGGGGAGAGAGAGACTGCAGGAGGAGGGGGGAGAGAGAGGAGAGAGACTGCAGGAGGAGGGGGAGAGAGAGAGGAGTGAGACTGCAGGAGGAGGGGGGAGTGAGAGGAGAGAGACTGCAGGAGGAGGGGGGAGTGAGAGGAGAGAGACTGCAGGAGGAGGGGGGGAGAGAGGAGAAAGACTGCAGGAGGAGGGGGGAGAGAGAGGAGAGAGACTGCAGGAAGAGGAGTGAGAGGAGAGAGACTGCAGGAGGGGGAGAGAGGAGAAAGACTGCAGGAGGAGGGGGAGAGAGGAGAGAGACTGCAGGAGGAGGGGGAGAGAGAGGAGTGAGACTGCAGGAGGAGGGGGGAGAGAGAGGAGAGAGACTGCAGGAGCAGGGGGGGGGGGGAGTGAGAGGAGAGAGACTGCAGGAGGGGGGGAGAGAGGAGAGAGACTGCAGGGGGGGGAGTGAGAGGAGAGAGACTGCAGGAGGAGGGGGAAAGAGGAGAGAGACTGCAGGAGGAGGGGGAGAGAGAGGAGTGAGACTGCAGGAGGTGGGGGGAGAGAGAGGAGAGAGACTGCAGGAGGAGGGGGGGAGTGAGAGGAGAGAGACTGCAGGAGGGGGGGAGAGAGGACAGAGACTGCAGGAGGAGGGGGAGAGAGGAGAGAGACTGCAGGAGGAGGGGGAAAGAGGAGAGAGACTGCAGGAGGAGGGGGAGAGAGAGGAGTGAGACTGCAGGAGGAGGGGGGAGAGAGAGGAGTGAGACTGCAGGAGGGGTGGAGAGAGACTGCAGGAGGAGGGGGGAGAGAGAGGAGTGAGACTGCAGGAGGAGGGGGGAGAGAGAGGAGTGAGACTGCAGGAGGAGGGGGGGAGAGAGGACAGAGACTGCAGGAGGAGGGGGAGAGAGAGGAGTGAGACTGCAGGAGGAGGGGGGAGAGAGAGGAGTGAGACTGCAGGAGGAGGGGGGAGAGAGAGGAGTGAGACTGCAGGAGGAGGGGGGGAGAGAGGACAGAGACTGCAGGAGGAGGGGGAGAGAGAGGAGTGAGACTGCAGGAGGAGGGGGAGAGAGAGGAGTGAGACTGCAGGAGGAGGGGGGAGAGAGAGGAGTGAGACTGCAGGAGGAGGGGGGAGTGAGAGGAGAGAGACTGCAGGAGGAGGGGGAGAGAGAGGAGTGAGACTGCAGGAGGAGGGGGGAGTGAGAGGAGAGAGACTGCAGGAGGAGGGGGGAGAGAGAGGAGAGAGACTGCAGGAGGAGGGGGAGAGAGAGGAGTGAGACTGCAGGAGGAGGGGGGAGTGAGAGGAGAGAGACTGCAGGAGGAGGGGGGGAGAGAGGACAGAGACTGCAGGAGGAGGGGGAGAGAGAGGAGTGAGACTGCAGGAGGAGGGGGAGAGAGAGGAGAGAGACTGCAGGAGGAGGGGGGAGAGAGAGGAGTGAGACTGCAGAAGGAGGGGGGAGTGAGAGGAGAGAGACTGCAGGAGGAGGGGGAGAGAGAGGAGTGAGACTGCAGGAGGAGGGGGGAGTGAGAGGAGAGAGACTGCAGGAGGAGGGGGGAGAGAGAGGAGAGAGACTGCAGGAGGAGGGGGAGAGAGAGGAGTGAGACTGCAGGAGGAGGGGGGAGTGAGAGGAGAGAGACTGCAGGAGGAGGGGGGGAGAGAGGACAGAGACTGCAGGAGGAGGGGGAGAGAGAGGAGTGAGACTGCAGGAGGAGGGGGAGAGAGAGGAGTGAGACTGCAGGAGGAGGGGGGAGAGAGAGGAGTGAGACTGCAGGAGGAGGGGGGAGTGAGAGGAGAGAGACTGCAGGAGGAGGGGGAGAGAGAGGAGTGAGACTGCAGGAGGAGGGGGGAGTGAGAGGAGAGAGACTGCAGGAGGAGGGGGGAGAGAGAGGAGAGAGACTGCAGGAGGAGGGGGAGAGAGAGGAGTGAGACTGCAGGAGGAGGGGGGAGTGAGAGGAGAGAGACTGCAGGAGGAGGGGGGGAGAGAGGACAGAGACTGCAGGAGGAGGGGGAGAGAGAGGAGTGAGACTGCAGGAGGAGGGGGAGAGAGAGGAGTGAGACTGCAGGAGGAGGGGGGAGAGAGAGGAGTGAGACTGCAGGAGGAGGGGGGAGTGAGAGGAGAGAGACTGCAGGAGGAGGGGGGAGAGAGAGGAGAGAGACTGCAGGAGGAGGGGGGAGTGAGAGGAGAGAGACTGCAGGATTTAATTAGGATCTCCCCCAAAACCTTAGCAACTTTATTTTTTTTTTAGAAACCACAGACTGGCTAAAAATACGCAGAAATAACATTAATCAGCGGCAGGAACACGGCACAGGGAAGGGGGCTGAGGGAACGGGCCTGTTTCATTCGAGGAAAGGGGGATTAGGACGGGATATCTATTAAGTATAAAATCAGGGGCTTGTTAGAATTAGGGAACGGGGCACGCGACCTGGCGCGGCCAATGTTTATATCGGTATCAAGTAACGCCGTCGCTGTCCAAAATGGTAATTAAGCGATGGAATTTTTTTCCGGGGCAGGGGAAGTACCCAACGTAAACGCCTGCAGAGCAACGCGTTGCGGGAACCGTCCGGCAGCTTAGGGGTTACAACGTTAAAAAAAAAAAAAATGCCATTTTTATTTCAATTTAAACAAAACCATTTGTTAAGAGGGAATGTCATTTATTCCTAGAGTTTCCCAGAGGGAATGATGTCCGAAAAAACACCCCTCGCATGCGCAGAAGGGGTTAATACCCGACACCCCCTCCCCCGGGAGGTGTGTGATTCTCGGCTCCGTGCTTTCTAACCCGGCGTGAAATCGTTCCCCCCTCTCGCCTCGTCCAATAATCAAAATGCCTTTCATTGCAAGGTAATTTCCACTGGCTGGGATGGAGGCCAGAGAGCGCCGCGCTGAGAGCACGCGGGCGTGTAACACAATCCTGGCTACGTGCGCACGGGAGCGCGACCTGCGGCATTCAACGCCGCCCTGTGATAAACGCAGGAATCTTCCACCAGGGACATGAGAAAGCAGCCCGAGGAGGGACGCAGCAGGTGGAGCGCCGCTTAGCAGACAGGGGGGGGGAGAGAAAGCATGGGACAAGCTTTTAGCAACTTTATAGCAGCAATGCCCTCTGTGAGATTAGCATGTCAGGTTTTCAGCATATCCCTGCTTCAGCACAGGTGCAGTCGAGGACTGAGCCACCGGTGCGGAAGGTGGGATATCCAGAAAACCAGACCTGTTGGTGGCACTTGAGGACTGGAGTTGCCTGCCCCTGTTTAACTCCTATAAAGTAGTATTTTTGCCTCCAGAGCCAGTCCTGCTCTTCTATTTATTTAAAAAAAAAACATGTTTTTAAAGCTCCAGTTCAGTCTTTTTTTTTTTTTTTAATTTATTTTTTTACTTCAATAGTTTCATGTGTGCAATCTCTAATTACCTAAAGAACTGTATAGCTGTCAGTCAATTCGTTCTCCATGTATTGATAGGTCGAAATTTGGTGACATAATTAGTAAAGGGATCTGTTTATATACTGCTTGTCTGTCAGTGGAAGCTCATGAATATTCATGAGCACTCCTGCACTGACATGTGCTAGAGGGAGGGCAGGGCTGACAGGGGGGTGTGCCAGGGCTTGTGACAGGACATGAAGGGGCAGTGCCTTAGCAAATGGCTGTTAAAATAGAATACAAAAAAATTGGTCTTTCAAAGTTGTTTTTTTAAAAACACAAAATGCTAAAAGTATTTTTTCTAACTACAGAACTGATTTATTAAAAAAACACACATACAGGATATTGACTGAACTGCAGCTTTAATATCTAGCTTCTGCTGTTACCATGGTAACCTTCAGACTGCACTGGTCTCCATTTTAACCTCCCGGGCACTTAATATGTCAAACGCTTCTATCTCCCGAGCGGCGCGTCAGGTTTTAAGAATAAAAACAGCGTTATAAAGGGCGAGGAGAGATCTATTGAAGGGTAGTGAACCGTAGCAGTTTAGCGGTTAGGGTAGGGGGTTAACTTTAGGGGGTTAGGGGTTTAGTGGTTAGGGGGTTAACTTTAGGGGTTAGTGTAAGGGGCTTAAGGTTTTTAGAGCAGGGTTAGTGTTAGTATTAGCGGGTAAGGTTAGGGGGTTAAAGGGTAAGGGGTAAGGTTAGGGGGTTAAAGGGTAAGGGGTAAGGTTAGTCACTGACACTGACCTTAGTGGCGAAACAGCCGGCGTCGGAGGATCACGAAGACGAGGTGACAGCAGCTAAATGCAGCAAAACGGCCCGCCAGAAAATGCCCTACGCCGCCCACCCCGCGCCTCCGCTTCCGATGTTTAATAATTAACTTTAAAAATGGTATTTAAAAATAGCTGCAGGTGCCTGACGTGTGATACGCTAAAAATAAACCCTTATTAACACCTTAAGCACGGCCCTGCCGCTGATCCGAAAGGGGACGCCATCTTTACACCCCTGCCGTGAAAAGTTCCCTCGCAAGTCCAGGAATACCAACCCCAAACGTCAATGAAAAGCAAACCCCCTCTTTTCCAAAGAAGTGCGAGTAATCTTTGCACGGAAATTAGACGTCATTGATTTGAGTGTGGGGGGGGGGGGTGTTCTTTCTGCACTGTTTCCACCTTCACGCCGACCCAGGGGGGTGTGGGGGTCCGGCCGTCCAAACTTGAAAGTTAGACGCAAACCTCACTGGGTATTGCCCCCCCCCCCCCCCGCTCAGCAAGCTCCCGCTCCCCCTGTCAACAAGTTACGGGCCAGGTGCGCACATCTGTCCTTGAGCCGCGGAATGCAGGTAGCGAGCGGACTTACATCATATCTGTATAGTAGGTGCCAGGTGTCCAGTATTGAACCGGACTGTCCTGTATTTGGACACTGTCCAGTAAAAAAAATAAGAGGTAATACTGGACGTGTATGTGTATACCGGTATTACCTCTCTGGGCGTGTATGTGTATACCGGTATTACCTCTCTGGGCGTGTATGTGTATACCGGTATTACCTCTCTGGGTGTGTATGTGTATACCGGTATTGCATCTCTGGGTGTGTATGTGTATACCGGTATTACCTCTCTGGGCGTGTATGTGTATACCGGTATTACCTCTCTGGGCGTGTGTGTGTATACCGGTATTACCTCTCTGGGCGTGTATGTGTATACCGGTATTACCTCTCTGGGCGTGTATGTGTTTACCGGTATTACCTCCCTGGGTGTGTATGTGTATACCGATATTACCTCTCTGGGCGTGTACGTGTATACCGGTATTACCTCTCTGGGCGTGTATGTGTATACCGGTATTACCTCTCTGGGCGTGTATGTGTTTACCGGTATTACCTCTCTGGGCGTGTATGTGTTTACCGGTATTACCTCCCTGGGTGTGTATGTGTATACCGATATTACCTCTCTGGGCGTGTACGTGTATACCGGTATTACCTCTCTGGGCGTGTATGTGTATACCGGTATTACCTCTCTGGGCGTGTATGTGTATACCGGTATTACCTCTCTGGGCGTGTATGTGTATACTGGTATTACCTCTCTGGGCGTGTATGTGTATACCGGTATTACCTCTCTGGGCGTGTATGTGTATACCGGTATAACCTCTCTGGGCGTGTATGTGTATACCGGTATTACCTCTCTGGGCGTGTATGTGGATACCGGTATTACCTCTCTGGGAGTGTATGTGTATACTGGTATTACCTCTCTGGGCGTGTATGTGTATACCGGTATTACCTCTCTGGGCGTGTATGTATATACCGGTATTACCTCTCTGGGTGTGTATGTGTATACCGGTATTACCTCTCTGGGCGTGTACGTGTATACTGGTATTACCTCTCTGGACATAGTGACCTGACCGGCTTGGGGGGCCGCAGGATTTCCCTGACCAGGGAGAGCGCAGGGCTGCTGCTAGGGGGCTGGGCAGCTTCCTCCATCCTGATCGGCTGCTGCTGGGTAAAGCAGCCAATCAGGAGGAGGTGTCAGAAGCCTGGGGGTGGGGCCAAGGAGAGGAGGAAACCGCATGAAACGGTGAGGTGTGTATGCGTGTGTCGAGCGCATCACACCTTTCACCATTGTGTCCAGTATTTTTAGAGAAGCTGCCTGGCAACCCTATAAAAATTGCCCCAAAACGATATACTCCATATTCAATGTACGCACGGTTCTATACAGAGGCAAAATGATGCACCAGCCCATTTGCATACAT
Source organism: Ascaphus truei (assembly GCF_040206685.1). Taxonomy (NCBI): domain Eukaryota; kingdom Metazoa; phylum Chordata; class Amphibia; order Anura; family Ascaphidae; genus Ascaphus; species Ascaphus truei. The sequence goes on from NC_134504.1 coordinate 4,983,101, forward strand.
CTCGGAGGGGGGCTGCAGCCTTTTTGGGACACACAATATGATTTTTGCATTGTTGAAGACAATAGTCTCATTTTCCAGTAATTGCAGTGTTTGTTTGTAGCTTTCCAAACACGCGATGCATCACTTCCTAAACGTCCCGCGTCCTCCGAGCGCAATCACGGTAATTGGAGGGAAACCGTTTACGTTTTTTTTATTATTATTATTATTAGACAGATGTCTCACGGGGAGAAAACACAATACAATGACTCAAACACTTCTGCTCCGTCTCGCGACGCGCGGCAGCGGGGGGACTGGGGAAGCAAATTAGGGGGTTACTGCTGCATGAAAAGATGGTGGTATAGCGAGGTCAGGGGTGACCAACTCCAGTCCGCAAGAGCCACCAACAGGTCAGGCTTTCAGGATATCCCTGCTTCAGCACAGGTAATTGAGCCACCTGTGCTGGAGCAGCAACTGATTGAGCCACCTGTGCTGAAGCAGGGACTGATGGAGCCACCTGTGGTGAAGCAGGGACATCCTGAAAACCTGACCTGTTGGTAGCTCTTTTCAAGATATCCCAGCTTCACCATAGGTGGCTCCCATCTGTCCCCGCTTCAGCACAGCTGTCTCGGTCTTTGACTGAGCCACTGATTGAGCCACCTAAGCTGAAGCAGGGATATCCTGAAAACCTGACCTGTTGTTAGCTCTGGAGGACTGGTGTTGGCCGCCCCTGACCTAAGTCCATTCATGAAGGACTCTGCTTACAGACTATCAGAGCCGGTATCGATGAGCGCTGCTTTTATATTCGCTGTTGGTTTTTATTTGGGGGAAATAGCATGAAGTGGCTGAAGTTAATGTAGCGCTGTCAGAGATTCCTCTCCTAACTGGATTATCTACGGGGAATGTCATGTTACCGTGTTAACTAGGACCATCTCACCCTGTCCCTGATAGCACAGGGGAGTTAATTAATGGGCTAGTTAATTACAGGTTATGTACAGGTTGTGGATCTTCTCTCCGCAGAGCGCGTTCTGGCCCCTGTAACCTGCGCAGTCTTCTCTCCGCAGAGCGCGTTCTGGCCCCTGTAACCTGCGCAGTCTTCTCTCCGCAGAGCGCGTTCTGGCCCCTGTAACCTGCGCAGTCTTCTCTCCGCAGAGCGCGTTCTGGCCCCTGTAACCTGCGCAGTCTTCTCTCCGCAGAGCGCGTTCTGGCCCCTGTAACCTGCGCAGTCTTCTCTCCGCAGAGCGCGTTCTGGCCCCTGTAACCTGCGCAGTCTTCTCTCCGCAGAGCGAGTTCTGGCCCCTGTAACCTGCGCAGTCTTCTCTCCGCAGAGCGCGTTCTGGCCCCTGTAACCTGCGCAGTCTTCTCTCCGCAGAGCGCGTTCTGGCCCCTGTAACCTGCGCAGGGGAACAGATTACAGAGCAGATAAAGCAGGGGGAGGGGGAGAGGGGGGATATAAAGTCCTGGGAGAGAAGATGGGCGAGTGTTCAGATATAAGGGTGTAAATGTTTTCTGTATAAAGTGTAAATGTAAAATTGTCTATTTTAGCTGGTTACGGTTGTTACTTTGTAAAAAAAAAAATACCCTACATTACATATAAACCCAGGACTGTCTAATCCTGTCCCTGACACCCTGCAGTCTGTGAGACACCCTACATTATATATAACCCCAGGACTGTGTGATCCTGTCCCTGATACCCTGCAGTCTGTGAGACACCCTGCATTAGATATAACCCCAGGACTGTGTGAGCCTGTCCCTGACACCCTGCAGTCTGTGAGACACCCTACATTATATATAACCCCAGGACTGTCTAATCCTGTCCCTGATACCCTGCAGTCTGTGAGACACCCTACATTAGCTATAACCCCAGGACTGTGTGAGCCTGTCCCTGATACCCTGCAGTCTGTGAGACACCCTACATTAGATATAACCCCAGGTCTGTGTGAGCCTGTCCCTGATACCCTGTAATCAGTGGGTTGCCTTATCCCCCAGGGAAGGAAGTTGTTATCACACTGTGTTATAAATCTGCATTTAGCGCTTCGTCTTTGAAACGTGCGTTCTCTCTCTCAATACATAACCGGACCGGTATCAGTCACCCAGGAATACACTTAGTTTCCATTGGAACATATCACATTGTATGGACCAGGGGTGGGCAACGCCAGCCCTCAAGCCCACCCAACAGGCCAGGCTTTCAGGATATCCCAGCTTTAGCACAGGTGGCTCAATCAGAGGCTCAGTCTTCGAAGACTGAGCCTCTGATTGAGCCACCTGTGCTGACGCAGGGACTGATTGAGCCACCTGTGCTGAAGCAGGGATATCCAAGAAAACCCGACCTGTTGGTGGCCCTTGAGGACTGCCGTTGGCCACCCCTGGTATAGACACTAGTACATGGCTTCATTCATTAAACCCAAATAATACTAACCATTTCAGTGCTGGAGGAGGCTGGTAACGCATTGCAACCAGTGGCAGTGCAAGCGTTAACGCGCTGCTTGCAATGCGGGACCGTCGCCAAGGCAATATACCCTGCCGCCATTATCCCGGTCCCTATTACAGATACGTCACCCGGCCGTGGCTGGCTCGCGTGCGACGCTCTCTGTGCAGGGCGGGTTGAATGGCTAGAAGGTGGTCCCACTCCCTACGCACATCTGTAGCGGAAAAGCCCTTCGCTTGGAGGGAGCCGGGCAGGCGAAACGCGTGGGAAAAGCGAGCCTCATTCTGCAGCCCTAATCGCCGCGACCTTGTCACACGAGGGGGTTGGGGTATCTGCTCGGAGGAGAGGGGTCTCCTTAGGGAAGCTCAAAAGTGAGGTGTCTGCGTATAATGCTGCATTGCAGGAAATTAGTTCATTTGCCGCTGTTAAGCTCCTATTCAATAAGTCGTCTTCACTTTGCTGAAAGCCCCCATATAAATGAACGGGATTACCCCAGGGGGGGCCAGCTCCCATCCTCAAGAGCCATCAAGAGGGTAGCTTTTCGGGATATCCCTGCTTCAGCACAGGTGGCTCAGTCCAAGACTGAGCCACTGATTGAGCCACCTGTGCTGAAGCAGAGACTGATAGAGCCCCCTGTGAAGCAGAGACTGATAGAGCCCCCTGTGCTGAAGCAGAGACTGATAGAGCAACCTGGGCTGAAGCAGGGATATCCTTAAAACCTGACCTGTTGGTGGCCCTTGCATCTTCCCGGACAAGGGGCATACTAACACAGGGTCCTAGTTAGCGACTTAAAAATGAAGCGATGGAAGGTGACCGTGCTGGTTAACATGGAATGTTCCGGGAGGGGGGGGTTTGTTGAGGGAGCTTTCCTGCATGGGGCTGGCTAGCATGAGATGGGCATGAGTTAGCTAATATGGGGGGAGAGTTAGTAGGATGGTAACCTACCCCCTGCACTGCACTGTTACTCACATGGGGAATCGTGTGTTATAGAAGCAGGTATATTAACCCCTTCGCTGCTGGAGGTACCAGAACGCTGGTGGCAAAAGAGGTTGAAGCAGAACTCTAAGTCCACAGAGACAATCTTGCTGGACCTTCCAGCTTTCAACGCGTTTTGTTGAATGCGTTCAGTCATACTCCACTCCACTATATACTGCGGCAGGCTCCTTATTTTTTTAAGGGATTGGGAGCACAACCAACTGACATTGACACCAAAGCCCACAAGCGGTGCGCACAGCCTGCGTGTGCCGGGGATAGTCCTGGCAGGCCACGGGTCCACGATAATAGACTTGCCCCTGTGGTCTCCTCTTCACACCCCTCAGGAGCCTCCGTTCCCTCCAGGGCACTGCGCCAGGACGAAGCTCTCCGTGTACTGCTGGCTACTAGTGGACATGGAGCGTCCCGACATCCTCTGGAAACGGTTCCGGAAGTAACTGCTGTTGTTCCAGGACCGGTGCCGGTTCCGCAGGTACTCCTTGTAGTTCTTGGTGAGGAGGGTGTAGAGGAAAGGGTTGATGCAGCTGTTGCTGTAGGTCAGGCAGGTGGTCACGTAGTTGATGTTCCTGGTGACTTTGGAGGAGATGGGCAGGGACTCGTAGTATTGGGTGAGCAGCTGCCAGATCCAGAAGGGTAGGAAGCATGCCCAGAAGACCAGGACAATGGTGAAGATCAGATACAGGACCTTCTGGTTGGGCAGCCTCTTGGTCTGTTTAAAGGAAGCAGTCTGAGATACCCAGTAGGTCCTAGCTAGTCTAATGTACAGGTACCCTATAATAAGACCTGGTCCCACTATGCTGGTGCAGAAAAGCACCGTGAGATAAGCCTTGTAGGACATTCTGCTCCACATGGGCAGGCAGATGCTCTTATTGTCCTTGTGTACCAGCTTAATCATGATGAGCATGGGCACGGTTATGAAGAGCGACACCAGCCAGATGATGACTGCGATGCACTTCCTGTAGCTCTTGGACCTCTTGACCGTGTCCAAAGGCTTGAGCACGGCAAAGTAACGCTCTGTGCTCATGACCGTGAGGGTGAAGATGCTGGCATGCATGGTCAGGAAGTCCAAGCTGAAGAGGATACGGCAGCCAATGTCCCCAAAATACCACTCCTGGATAAAGTACGTGCCCACGATGAAAGGGATGGTGAGGAGGTAGAGGAGGTCCGCCAGGGCAAGGTTGATGATGTAGATATACATGGAAGCTGCAGATCGCATGGACTGGCACATGACCACCAAGGTGTAGATGTTCCCTGCCACCCCTATCACGCACATGAGGGACAGGATGGCCCCGATGGTGCATGTGGCTACCATGTCCTCCATCAACCCCGAAGGGGAAGGGGCTTCCAAGGTGGCATTGATGGGACTGCTCAGGTTGGTACTGAAGGTGGTGGGCATGTCGGTGGTCAGTGACATCCTCCCCTGAGGCTCCTCATGGAAGGACATGCTGTTGTCCAAAGGTGGCCAGGAGAATCTGAAGGTCGGTGGCCACAGGGCAACAAGGCATTTTACAGTGTTCCCTCCAAGGCGGTTCTTGAAGTCAATTGTCCAAGTGTCTGGTTAACTCTTTCCTAGCCAATGCTCTTTCCCAGCCCTGTGTGCGTAAAGCTTTTCAGCGGCTAAAACGAGAGAGAGATTTGTGCAGTGTTGAGAGCACGAGAATACACAGCCCCGTTATCAAACCGCCCCTGGTGTTACTACTAAACCCCGGGGTTTGGGGAAATAAACGGACTGCCCTGCAGTGAGTGAGACTTGTCAAGCCCTGGGCGTGTGGGGGGCTAATCAGAGACCCCTCACCGTGTCCCGGCAGCAGCAGCACCGCACTAACCTGGCTAGAAAGTCGCAATTGAATTACAGCACTTCATTTAAATGGTTTCATCTCCTGAATATCCTAAAACTCCACGCCAGCCTTCCTAATCCCCCCGTGATCTTCCAACGGCGGCCGTCCGGGGGAGCAGACGCGATTCCAAAACAGATGAGACGCCGGGAACCCTATAAAATAACCCAACTATAGCAGCGCTGCGTGACAGCGCTGTACAAACGCACTAATTACAATGAAACGCTTAAGGGGCTCCGCAGCTGATTGCACATGGGAAGAATCCCTCCCAATAACATCGGCTGGGGGGGATCGATGAGAAATAACCCGTGTCCCTTATGCATACCCAGCGAATCCCCCCACCCCCTGCCCGTAATACCTTGTTATCCTGCAGCGTCCCGCACACCGAGGGTGAACCCCCCCCTCCCTGTAATATTCCCAAGCCAGGAACTTTTCGGCGGAGAACTCCGGAATCTGGTCCCTCCTCGGCTCCCGCGCGGAGTGCCAGAAAGGAACCGGCGCCTGTTTGAAATATCTGTGCCCTTGTGCTGCTGCGGCTGCCTATTTATGCATCTCCGTGATGTCAGGCGTGCATGCAGAAATGCAGCAGCTCTGTCCTTAAAGACACAGCCTCACCGGCGCAGTCTGCTCTGGGAGCTGCTGGTGCGTCAGTCCGTTGTGGAACGATATGTCACTGGGCGCTTTATTAATGCAGGGGGGCTCAACTCCAGTCCTCAAGCCCCCCCCCCCCCCCCCAACAGGTCAGGTTTTCAGAATATTCCTGCTTCAGCACAGGTGGCTCAATCAGTCCCTGGTTCAACACAGGTGGCTCAATCAGTCTCTGCTTCAGCACAGGTGGCTCAATCAGTCCCTGCGTCAGCACAGGTGGCTCAATCAGTCCCTGCGTCGGCACAGGTGGCTCAATACATCCCTGCTTCAGCCCAGGTGGCTCAATCAGTCCCTGCTTCAGCACAGGTGGCTCAAGCAGTCTCTGTTTCAGCACAGGTGGCTCAAGCAGTCCCTGCTTCAGCACAAGTGGCTCAATCAGTCCCTGCTTCAGCACAGGAGGCTCCACCAGTCCCAGCTTCAGCACAGGAGGCTCAATCAGTCCATGCTTCAGCAAAGGTGGCTCAATCAGTCCCTGCTTCAGCACTGGTGGCTTAATCCATCCCTGCTTCAGCACAGGTGGCTCAGTCAGAGGCTCAGTCTTTGACTGAGCCTCTGATTGAGTACCTGTGCTGAAGCTGGGATATCCTAAAAACCTGACCTGTTGGTAGGGGGAGGGGGCTTGAAGTCTGGAGTTGAGCCCCCACCGTGTTAATAAGCCTTCAACAGCACCTCCTACCCTTCCCAAAACCAACAGCGTGGCAGCCCAGGCAAGGGGGGGGGGGAGGGGGAAGCAGTTGAAAACGAAAGGGTTAAATATTTCTGTGCCTCGTGTTAAATGAGAATTTGTTTGTTTTTCCGAGCGGCTGTGAAAATCCGAGCGTTTCCTATTGCCCGAGTAATGCATTGTGCTCTCTGAGTGCAGGACGCACTTTCCGGGGGCTTCTCTTGCGTGTGCGCTGCTCTCTGAGCGCAGGACCTCACTTTCCGGGGGCTTCTCTCGCGTGGCGCTGTTTTCTGAGTGCAGGACCTCACTTTCCGGGGGCTTCTCTCGCGTGTGCGCTGTTTTCTGAGTGCAGGACCTCACTTTCCGGGGGCTTCTCTCGCATGTGCGCTGCTCTCTGAGTGCAGGACCTCACTTTCCGGGGGCTTCTCTCGCGTGTGCGCTGCTCTCTGAGCGCAGGACCTCACTTTCCGGGGGCTTCTCTCACGTGTGCGCTGTTTTCTGAGTGCAGGACCTCACTTTCCGGGGGCTTCTCTCGTGTGTGCGCTGTTTTCTGAGTACAGGACGCACTTTCCGGGGGCTTCTCTCACGTGTGAGCTGTTTTATGAGTGCTGGACGCACTTTCCGGGGGCTTCTCTCGCGTGGGCGCTGTTTTCTGAGTGCAGGACGCACTTTCCGGGGGCTTCTCTCGCGTGGGCGCTGTTTTCTGAGTGCAGGACGCACTTTCCGGGGGCTTCTCTCGCGTGTGCGCTGTTTTCTGAGTGCAGGACGCACTTTCCGGGGGCTTCTCTCGCGTGGGCGCTGCTCTATGAGTGCAGGACGCACTTTCCGGGGGCTTCTCTCGCGTGGGCGCTGCTCTATGAGTGCAGGACGCACTTTCCGGGGGCTTCTCTCGCATGGGTGCTGTTTTCTGAGTGCAGGACGCACTTTCCGGGGGCTTCTCTCGCGTGTGCGCTGTTCTCTGAGTGCAGGACGCACTTTCCGGGGGCTTCTCTCGCGTGGGCGCTGTTTTCTGAGTGCAGGACCTCACTTTCCGGGGGCTTCTCTTGTTTTCTGAGTCCGTCCGTCTGGACGAGAAACACATTTTTGGTATTTTAATGCAGCGTTTGCACGGCTTCGGAAATATGCGCGCCGGTGGAGACAGGCGCGACAAGGAGGAAGGTCGTTAAAAGATCGCAGCACGGGGAGAAGAGGGCCAGAGGGCGCCCTTGATGCGGTTTAGATGCAGCGACTGGGTTTGCTGTCCCTGAATTACGTTTCCATGCCGCGCGATGAAATGCTGCAGAGTATGACTTCACGCGCCGCTTTGCAAAGCCGTGATAGGGGAACGATTCTGGCGATTTTACCGCCGTGCACCAGCATTGCAAATAGGGGGCAGCAGGAACGGGTCGTGTCGCCTGAACTTAGGGTCAGCTGACCTGCACATTATCTTGAAACATGTTGACGAATATATATATATGTTTGGTGACATTAGACATTTTTCACAGGGAAAAAAAAGCCACGGAAATTTGCGGCCGAATCGTGGACGGCGGGAGAAACGTGGCAATTCTTTCATTGGAACCCGTTAACCCAAGGGTGCTCAACACCAGTCCTCTAGAGTCAAGACCCCCCCCCCCCCAACAGGTCAGGTTTTCAAAGATATGCCTGCTTCAGCACAGGAGGCTCAATCAGTGGCTCACTCACTTATGACAAAGAATATATATACCAGAGGTGGCCGACTCCAGTCCTCACGACACACCAACAGGACAGGTTTTCAGGATATCCCTGCTTCAGCACAGGTGGTGCAGTTCTGACTGCGCCACCTGTGCTGAAGCAGGGATATCCTGAAAACCTGACCTGTTGGTGGCCCTTGAGGACTGGAGATGGCCGCCCCTGATATCGGGAATAAAACACTCCAGTAAAACCGTGAATGAACAACTAATGGAGAATATATTACACACACACTGACGCACCAATAGACTATTAGTGCTACAACACAAAGAACATAAAAGCACTTAAATGGTTGTGTTACCGGGCTCAAGGTCTCTCTCCGCTGCAGCTTGTCGTCATCGGGAGGTTTCCCTGCTCCCACTTTGTAGAAATGTATTAGCAACAGGAGACGGAGCGATCCTGTGTGTGTGCGTGTGCGTGTGCGTGTGCCACAATCCCACAGTATAATCACCCTGTCAATGATCAACAGCTACAAGATGCGCTCGTCCTAGGCTGCTTATATATATCTGTGTGTGTGTGTGTGTGTGTGTGTGTGTGTATGTGATACATATATATTTAGTGTGTGTGTGTATATATAATACAGATCTGTGTGTATATATATATAATATATATATATAATGTGTGTATGTGTACGTGCGTGTATGTGTGTATATACAGAACATGCTGGTGCTTTACAGATAAATGATTGTAATAAAATATATACACACATACAGTACACACACATACACACACACTCACACACACATACACACACACACACACATACATACACACACACACACACACACATAGACACTGGGTAAACTTTTGGGCTCAGGAACTTCATTATTTTTTTAAATATTTTTCTTACGAAACGGAAATAACCCTCCCCCCTCCCCCCCACAGCCCCCCCCGCCCCCCCCCTCCCTGCCCCTCCGTTAGGGTTGATACTGCCAGTGAAATGGCTCCCCTTACTCACCCGCCAAACAGCTTCTCTTATTTTAAGAGCTGCATCGGCTATCTTGCAAATTCAAGGTGAGCGCAGCAGAGAGTAATACGCAGTGTGCTATCTTTATACAAAGTAGCGTGTCCCGCGGGTAACCCTTTGGCTGCTGGAAGTTATTGGTGGTCACCGCAGGCCGCGGTTAGATGAGCTCACCGTGACATGAGATTTGGGGAAATTGGCTTCCGACGCGTTTTGAAGCCAGGCTCAGAAATCGCCATATCCATTAAAGCCCCAATATCGCGCCACAGTTTAACATATATAATCCGTAGACGCATCGGCACGTAGACGCGCAGGGGAGTGTGAAAGTACATCTGACAGCATGTCGTTAAACCGCACAGGAGTTAGGTTACCGTAAATCAGAACAACCTCAGAAATAACGAGCTTTAGGTGCTAATAAATGAATTAACCAAATCCCGATTTTCCCATCCCTGGTAAAAATCAATAAATAAATAAAATGACTTAATGATGTGACGTTCTGTCTGCAGTAACCCCTTCCTGTCCAGAGAGAAGACATTAGGAACTTAACCTTCTGTGATAGAAATGTACAATCAACTATATATTTTGGATAGTTGTTTGTCTGTTCGTATTCGGACACCTATTAAAGTATAGTAACCAAATCCTGAGATCAAGGAGCAGGTGTGTGTCTGTTTGGATACAATTCACAAATGACATCAGCGATGACATCACATATGGCATGATCCCATCACACGACCCTTAACCGCTTAATCTTGGTCCCTCGGAAAATCCAATTTGTAACATTAGCCAAAACACCTCCTTGACTTTTTTCAAAACAATTTGCGTCCCGCCCCCCTGAAAAGACGCGGGGGGATGAGACGCGGGGAGGATGGGTGACGCGGGGATGGGAGACGCGGGGAGGATGGGAGACGCGGGGAGGATGGGAGACGCGGGGAGGATGGGAGACGTGGGGAGGATGGGAGACGCGGGGAGGATGAGAGACGCGGGGAGGATGGGAGACGCGGGGAGGATGGGAGACGTGGGGAGGATGGGAGACGCGGGGAGGATGGGAGACGCGGGAAGGATGGGAGACGTGGGGAGGATGGGAGACGCGGGGAGGATGAGAGACGCGGGGGAATGGGAGACGCAGGAAGGATGGGAGACGCGGGAAGGATGGGAGACGCGGGGAGGATGGGAGACGCGGGGAGGATGGGAGACGCGGGGAGGATGGGAGACGCGGGGGAATGGGAGACGCGGGAAGGATGGGAGACGCGGGAAGGATGGGAGACGCGGGGAGGATGGGAGACGCTGGGAGGATGGGAGACGCGGGGGAATGGGAGACGCGGGAAGGATGGGAGACGCGGGAAGGATGGGAGACGCGGGGAGGATGGGAGACGCTGGGAGGATGGGAGACGCGGGGGAATGGGAGACGCGGGAAGGATGGGAGACGCGGGAAGGATGGGAGACGCGGGGGAATGGGAGACGCGGGAAGGATGGGAGACGCGGGAAGGATGGGAGACGCGGGGGAATGGGAGACGCGGGAAGGATGGGAGACGCGGGAAGGATGGGAGACGCGGGGAGGATGAGAGACGCGGGGAGGATGGGAGACGCGGGGAGGATGGGAGACGCGGGGAGGATGGGAGACGCGGGGAGGATGGGAGACGCGGGAAGGATGGGAGACGCGGGGAGGATGAGAGACGCGGGGAGGATGGTGTAATCATCTGTTTTTCTCTGAGCCGATGTGCTCCGCTTCCCGTATTTTTCCTTTGTGATCTTCCTCACTGAGCCCTGATATCTGTGTGTAGTGCTGAGGGGCTTGTAACGGAGAGAGGGGCCGCGGGGGTCTCCCACGCACAGGGGGTCTCCCACACACAGGGGATCTCCCACACACACGGGTCACCCATGCACAGGGGTCACACAGCGAGGTTCCCACGGTCCGCTGCGCTAGCAGAGTGATGGCAGACATGCGGTATTTTTCTCTCCAGTGACAATTTAACAATAAACTGTCGGCGTATAAATTAAGTGACGGTCCCTGTGGTGTCCATGTACCGGAGAAAATACCATGCTTTGCCGAAAGCGGCAATTCCAAAGTTTGTGTGTGTGTGAGATATATATGTGTGTGTGTGAGATATATATGTGTGTGTGTGAGATATATATGTGTGTGTGTGAGATATATATGTGTGTGTGTGTGTGTGTGAGATGTATATGTATATGTAGAGGTATCTGTACCGTGTTAGCCAAGCGTAATAATCAAAAACAAATACTCTATACTATTCTGTGGCTAACGAAATGCTTTTATTTGTGTAAGCTTTCGAGATACACTGATCTCTTCTTCCGGCGGTGTTACGCTGATCTCTTCTTCTTCCCACGATGTTACGCTGATCTCTTCTTCCGGCGGTGTTACACTGATCTCTTCTTCCGGCGGTGTTACACTGATCTCTTCTTCTTCGGGCGGTGTTACACTGATCTCTTCTTCTTCCGGCGGTGTTACACTGATCTCTTCTTCCGGCGGTGTTACACTGATCTCTTCTTCCCGCGGTGTTACGCTGATCTCTTCTTCCGGCAGTGTTACACTGATCTCTTCTTCCCGCGGTGTTACGCTGATCTCTTCTTCCGGCGGTGTTACGCTGATCTCTTCTTCCGGCGGTGTTACACTGATCTCTTCTTCAGGCTGTGTTACGCTGATCTCTTCTTCTTCCGGCGGTGTTACACTGATCTCTTCTTCTTCTTCCGGCGGTGTTACGCTGATCTCTTCTTCTTCCGGCGGTGTTACGCTGATCTCTTCTTCTTCCGGCGGTGTTACACTGATCTCTTCTTCTTCTTCCGGCGGTGTTACGCTGATCTCTTCTTCTTCCGGCGGTGTTACGCTGATCTCTTCTTCTTCCGGCGGCATTACGCTGATCTCTTCTTCTTCCGGCGGTGTTACGCTGATCTCTTCTTCAGGCTGTGTTATGCTGATCTCTTCTTCTTCCGGCGGTGTTACGCTGATCTCTTCTTCTTCCGGCGGTGTTACACTGATCTCTTCTTCCCACGATGTTACGCTGATCTCTTCTTCCGGCGGTGTTACATTGATCTCTTCTTCTTCCGGCGGTGTTACGCTGATCTCTTCTTCTTCCCACGATGTTACGCTGATCTCTTCTTCCGGCGGTGTTACACTGATCTCTTCTTCTTCCCGCGGTGTTACACTGATCTCTTCTTCTTCCGGCGGTGTTACACTGATCTCTTCTTCTTCCGGCGGTGTTACACTGATCTCTTCTTCTTCCGGCGGTGTTACACTGATCTCTTCTTCTTCCCGCGGTGTTACACTGATCTCTTCTTCCCGCGGTGTTACGCTGATCTCTTCTTCTTCCCGCGGTGTTACACTGATCTCTTCTTCTTCCGGCGGTGTTACACTGATCTCTTCTTCTTCTTCCGGCGGTGTTACACTGATCTCTTCTTCTTCCCGCGGTGTTACACTGATCTCTTCTTCCGGCGGTGTTACACTGATCTCTTCTTCTTCCCGCGGTGTTACACTGATCTCTTCTTCTTCCGGCGGTGTTACACTGATCTCTTCTTCTTCCGGCGGTGTTACACTGATCTCTTCTTCTTCCGGCGGTGTTACACTGATCTCTTCTTCTTCCCGCGGTGTTACACTGATCTCTTCTTCCCGCGGTGTTACGCTGATCTCTTCTTCTTCCCGCGGTGTTACACTGATCTCTTCTTCTTCCGGCGGTGTTACACTGATCTCTTCTTCTTCTTCTGGCGGTGTTACACTGATCTCTTCTTCTTCCCGCGGTGTTACGCTGATCTCTTCTTCCGGCGGTGTTACGCTGATCTCTTCTTCTTCCCGCGATGTTACGCTGATCTCTTCTTCTTCTTCCGGCGGTGTTACACTGATCTCTTCTTCTTCCGGCGGTGTTGCACTGATCTCTTCTTCTTCTTCCGGCGGTGCTACGCTGATCTCTTCTTCCGGCGGTGTTACTCTGATCTCTTCTTCTTCTTCCGGCGGTGTTACGCTGATCTCTTCTTCTTCTTCCGGCGGTGTTACGCTGATCTCTTCTTCTTCTGCCGGCGGTGCTACGCTGATCTCTTCTTCTTCTTCCGGCGGTGTTACGCTGATCTCTTCTTCTTCTTCCGGCGGTGTTACGCTGATCTCTTCTTCTTCTTCCGGCGGTGTTACGCTGATCTCTTCTTCTTCCGGCGGTGTTACGCTGATCTCTTCTTCTTCCGGCGGTGTTACGCTGATCTCTTCTTCTTCCGGCGGTGTTACGCTGATCTCTTCTTCTTCCGGCGGTGTTACGCTGATCTCTTCTTCTTCTTCCGGCGGTGTTACGCTGATCTCTTCTTCTTCTGCCGGCGGTGCTACGCTGATCTCTTCTTCTTCCGGCGGTGCTACGCTGATCTCTTCTTCTTCTTCCGGCGGTGTTACGCTGATCTCTTCTTCCGGCGGTGTTACACTGATCTCTTCTTCTTCTTCCGGCGGTGTTACACTGATCTCTTCTTCTTCTTCCGGCGGTGTTACGCTGATCTCTTCTTCTTCCGGCGGTGTTACACTGATCTCTTCTTCTTCCGGCGGTGTTACGCTGATCTCTTCTTCTTCCGGCGGTGTTACGCTGATCTCTTCTTCTTCCGGCGGTGTTACGCTGATCTCTTCTTCTTCCGGCGGTGTTACGCTGATCTCTTCTTCTTCCGGCGATGTTACACTGATCTCTTCTTCTTTCGGCGGTGTTACGCTGATCTCTTCTTCCGGCGGTGTTACGCTGATCTCTTCTTCCGGCGGCGGAGGGCGGGAGGAGGTAGTAATTATCTTGGTAATGGGATAATCCTGATACCGGTGAGTGAGATTTCGGGGGTGTGGTAATTATCTTGGTAATGGGATACTCCTGATACCGGTGAGTGAGATTTCGGGGAGAGGGGAGTAATTATCTTGGTAATGGGATAATCCTGATACCGGCGAGTGAGATTTCGGGGAGGGGGGAGTAATTATCTTGGTAATGGGATAATCCTGATACCGGTGAGTGAGATTTCGGGGAGGGGGCGGAGTAATTATCTTGGTAATGGGATACTCCTGATACCGGTGAGTGAGATTTCGGGGAGGGGGGAGTAATTATCTTGGTAATGGGATAATCCTGGTACCGGTGAGTGAGATGACACGCAGGTGTCAGGATTTATCCGCGCTTGTAATAATACCTGGCAGCTGACAGCTGGCGGACGGGAATCTTATTATGGATTCTGCGAGGAAATAATAACAACAGTAATGATAATATTTGGTGCGCGCGAGTTAAGCGAGGAGCTCAGGTGATTGATTTATTGGCAATTACAATATCCGCATCAATTCCCGCGCCTGGAATGAAGGCGTGAGCAGGCGCAGTGATGTCATTTATTACTCAAACCCCCTATATTTTCTTGTAAAGATTTATTTCCTATACTGTACGGGGGGCTCAACAAGTCCTCAAGCCCTGCCGCCCCCCCCCCCCCAAAAAAACGGGTCAGGTTTTCAGGATATCACAGCTTCAGCACAGGGTTTTTCAAATGGAAGACTGAGCCGTTGATTGAGCCACCTGCGCTGAAGCAGGGATTGATTGAACCACCTGTGCTGAAGCTGAGACTGATTGAGGCACCTGTACTGAAGCTGCGATAGCCAGAAAACCTGACCTGTTGGGGGGGGGGCTGAGTACAAATTGAGCAGTAGGGTGTCTGATTTCACCTATAAAGTTCAGATTTAAAAAAAAAAAATCTTTATTGAAAACGAATTACCTAAGCTGCCGACCGATTGGTTCTCCCGGGATCGATCTGCAAAGATCCTGCTTCCGGGGGTTAGCTAAATGGCCGCCTTTCCGCTTCAATCAGTCCTTCAGTCAGTGTAAATCAGCAGCTACAATGTATTCTTACATTACTAAGCTAATATGATCTATTGTTACAGTTTGCAGCACAAACTGCTGGGAACATTGGCAACAAATGATCCCAAACAGGAAAGTGTTGCAAAGATCTTGCACTGCGGGGAGGTGGCTAAACCTGCTATAGAAATCACAGGATGCTCTGTATATTAACACTCATTAAACATGGCATTAAGAGTTGAATAATAATAATAATAATAGGCAGTAAGTATGATCTAATACTACAGATCTGATTTATTTAGCACATGTAGGATATTGCTGGGATTTCTCCTGCATTTTACGAGGACAAAATGAGGCCAAAAATGACCGTCTGCTGCGGCTCAGGGACACTGCGAGACATCAAAGAACTTTATCTGAGAAGATTCAAGTGAGCAATGTTTTCTTCTTCAGATAAGACCTATTGTAGTCTGCATGGGACGCAGCTCCGTGCTGCCCGGTGGCGTGGGAACTGTTGGGATAAACAGCAGGAGTTGCCGTGTGGACACGTTACTTCAGGCTTTGGACCTTTTTATATTATAAATTAAAATAAAAAACGACTAGGAACAAATAAGTAAAACTAAGGTTGGTTAATCTACTTTGAGAGATGTTCGGTGCCCGATTTTTGCAGCACACGGTCTGTCCCTCCCACTGCAGGGTGACATAGTGACACGTGCTGAATGCAGCTGTGGCCTTCCTGTGGCAGGACACGGTGACACAGACAGGAGGGAGCCACGGGTGTATAGGGAGAG
>NC_134504.1:5003895-5104482 GCF_040206685.1 Ascaphus truei
ACCTTGTGGCTATGCTCTGTAATACCACTCAAGAGGGAGTAAAAATTGCACAATTTGTGTAGGGTGAGATTGATGGCAGCCCAGCTGTGATGGATTACATTTGGCAAAAGTGCATAATTGACACAACAAATAAATGCGTATTTCCCAAGATAACATGTACATAAAACTCCTCCTATTGTTCCATATAACCTCCCCTATAACTCCTATTGCCCCATACAATGTCTTGTATATAATTTATCTATTTTATTTAAAAAAGGGCGAAGGGTGGGGAGGGGGTGGGGGGGCGAAGGGCGGGGGGCAAAAGGCGGGGGTGGGGGTCGAAGGGCAGGGAGGAGGTGGGGGTCAAAGGGCGGGGAGGGGGTGGGGGGGCGAAGGGCGGGGAGGGGGTGGGGGGGCGAAGGGCGGGGAGGGGGTGGGGGTGGCGAAGGGCGGGGACGGGGTGGGGGGCGAAGGGCGGGGAGGCGAAGGGCAGAGAGGAGGTGGGGGGGGTGAAGGGCGGGGAGGGGGGGCGAAGGACGGGAGGGGGGGCGATGGGCGGGGAGGGGGTGGGGGGGGCGAAGGGCGGGGAGGGGGCGAAGGGCGGGGAGGGGGTGGTGGGGCCGAAGGGCGGGGAGGGGGTGGCGAAGGGCGGGGAGGGGGTGGGGGGGGCGAAGGGCGGGGAGGGGGTGGGGGGGGCAAAGGGCAAGGAGGGGGTGGGGGGGCAAAGGGCGGGGAGGGGGTGGGGGGCAAAGGGCGGGGAGGGGGTGGGGGATGAAGGGCGGGGAGGCGAAGGGCGGGGAGGGGGTGGAGGGGCGAAGGGCGGGGAGGGGGTGGGGGCGAAGGGCGGGGAGGGGGTGGGAGGCGAAGGGCAGGGTTAGGGGGGGTGAAGGGCAGGGGTAGGGGGGGTGAAGGGCAGGGGTAGGGGGGGGTGAAGGGCAGGGTGTGGGGGGGGGTGAAGGGCAGGGGGGTGGGGGGGTGAAGGGCAGGGGGTGGGGGGGGTGAAGGGCAGGGGAGGGGTGGAGGGCAGGCGTGGGGGGGGGGGGGTAGAGGGCAGGGGTAAGGGGGTGAAGGGCAGGGGGGGATGAAGGGCAGGGGTAGGGATGAAGGGCAGGGGTAGGGGGATGAAGGGCAAGGGTAGGGGGGGTGAAGGGCAGGGGTAGGGGTGAAGGGCAGGGGTAGGGGGAGTGAAGGGCAGGGGTATGGGGGGGGTGAAGGGCAGGGTTAGGGGGGGTGAAGGGCAGGGGTAGGGGGGTGAAGGGCAGGGGTAGGGTGAAGGGCAGGGGTAGGAGGGGTGAAGGGCAGGGGTAGGGGGGGTGAAGGGCAGGGGTAGGGGTGAAAGTGAGGCACAAATTGTTGGCAGGAGTAAAATGTCCCTCTCCACACACACACACACACGACGGGAGTGAGAGGTGGTGGACATACATACATACAACGGTTTGAGAAATATATAGATAGACTAGCTGAGAGACCCGGCGTTGCCCGGGATGTGAACCCTGAATAATTATGTGTTAATGTTGTATAATAATGTGTAGTGAAAAATTGTAATTTCATGTAAATGTTATGTAATCTTTTTCCTAAGTGTGTTTGTAAAGCAACAACAGTACAAAGAACATATATGTGAGCACAATGTTGCAAAGTGTATGTTACTTGTTACGGTTGTTAGTTTAAAAAATGTTCTTCTTGGAAACCCTGTGTGAAAGATGGGTAGCTCCATTGTTGAGAGTAGTGTCTTTCACGTCACCTGTAAGTGTGTGTTGGCGAAATGGTTGTTAACAAAAGATGAGTGCACTACAGTGAGTGTGTTTGTGGTTGCTTGAAGTTGCTAGTAGAATAGCTTGAGGTGAGGCAAATGTAAGGCTTGTTTGTAAACCACATTTTTGGTAGTTCCACTTGGAGCAAAGATGTACAATTCTTTGGGTGATCCAACTGTAGAGCACGTAACATATAACTGGCCGTGGGAGAAACATGGTGATTCTAAGTTGATACCAGTGCACTTGATTGACTGTCCTTGTGCTTTGTTGATAGTGATAGCAAAAGCTAGTCTGATGTGGAACTGTAGCCGTTTGAAAGTAAAAGGCATGTCTGTTGGAATGAGTGGAATGCGGGGCATGAAGACATCTTGGCCTTTGGTGTTGCCGGTTAAGATAGTAGCTTCAATCAGGTTGGGCATCAATGTTTTGATGCACAGTCTGGTTCCATTACAAAGGTTAGGTGTGTGTAGGTTGCGAAGTAGCATGATGGGTGCTCCATCTTTCAGCCGAAGGTGATGTGGTGGCATTCCAGATGGTTCCAGGGAGTGTAGGAATTCGGTTGGATAGTTGACGGCTTCATCGGTATCCACAACTGTATCGATGGAGTTGTATTGAGTAATTGTGTGGGGAAGAATATCTTGAATTTGATGATTTAGGTCATTGACAGAAGTATGTTTGGCAGCAAGGATGGCTCTTTCACACAGCCACTGGTGATTTGTGTAATTGTGTAAGAGATTTGGATAGACGTGATGTATGAGATCTTCAAGTGATGTCATCATGTTACAAAAATGTGTGGGAAAAGCAATTTCACCTGATGTCAAGTCAGTAGGTAACGTACCTTCACCAATTTGAAGAAGGGTGTCTGCAAAAGCTTGGTCATTTGAGTGTCCGAGAAGTTGGACTCGCATATTGGTTAATGGGAAATGTTTGACATGTCTCCATAAAATAGAGGATTTGAGGCATGCATGAAGTTCGTCTGCTGGTGTGGATCTTGGTATGACTGGAAGTGTTTGTCTGAAATCACCAGCTAAAAGAATGACAGCTCCGCCCATGATTTGTTTATTGTTCCGCAAGTCTTGCAAGGTTCTATTAAGGGCTTCAAGTGCTTTTTTATGTGCCATGGTACATTCATCCCAAACAATAAGTTTGCAAATTTGAAGAACAGGTGCTTGTCCAGATGTTTTTGTAATATTACATGTTGGTTTTTCTTCATGAGCAATGTTTAGCGGTAATTTAAGAGCTGAGTGCACAGTTCGTCCTCCATCCATAAGAGTGGCTGCAATGCCAGATGATGCAAGTGCAAGTGCAACATCATTGTGCATTCTGATTTCGGCGAGGAGTAAATTGATGAGAAATGTTTTGCCGGTTCCACCTGGAGCATCAAGAAAGAGTATTGCACCTTGTCCATTGGTGATGTGCTCCATGATGTTCTCGTAGGTGGTAAGTTGTTGTGCAATTAACATTGGTTTTCTTGTTGCAACATATTGTTGTAGAAGTGAAATATTGTATTGTTTCTCTCGCATAAGGTCTGTATTGAGTACATCGTGATGATGACGTTGTGGAGCTTGTAGACCTAATTGAAGTAGTGTTTTGTTATTGATAGATAGACATGTATCTTCTACCAATATGAGCACCTCGTTGAAAAGCTCTGGTGAAAACTGAACATTGAGTGATGGATTGTCTCTCTGTGCTTTGGCAAGTATATCCTCACTCATGCTCTCTCGATATATGTCCCATAGAGTGTTGGGGTTTGATGGGTTGCAGGTGGTAAGGATAATGGCAAAAAGATTGCGAATTTGGCCTGGCAAAGACTGTAATGCAGCTTCGGCTAACGTAGTATTCCAGTGTTGATCATCCTCTAGTAAGCCAAGCTTTTGGCAAGCTTCTCGATAAGTTTCACAGAGTTGACCGGTGACAGTTTTAAGAGCTTCAAATTAAGTTGGCCCTGGAATGGTATGAAGTAGCATTCGGAGAAAGAAGCATTCGGCGTTGTTTGGGTGAACTGTGTAGACACGCCCTAAGGCTTCACTTGCAAGGGCATCTGTTCCTGGAACAGCTACTGTATACCCTGCTTTCTTTTCTTGAACTGTTTAGTGGATGCATTCCAAGTGTAATATCGTGGAGTTTCTGGATAAAGCAATGTCCTTGCAAAAGAGTCGTGTTGACATAATTGAAAGAAGGCAGTTAAAGTTGTGTTTGGTGGTTGAGCAGCAACTGCCTCTGTGTTGTGAGGTGTGAAGTATACTCTCTGTCCGTTTCTAAATAAACAGTGAGGTGAGCAACGGTTGGGTGTCGTTCGTGAATGGGAAAAGCAAAAATCCTCCAAACGGCTTCATTACTACTTATATATCTTCCCAGCTGGAAGAGCGTCACTTCGTCCCGGATGTGTTCATTTGTGATTCCGAAAATGGCCATGTCGCTTCCCTTGTTGACATACTTGCAAATGTATTTAATTGATTTAACCGAATTACAGTATTCGACATTAATGTGTGCGTTATAAATTTTACAAAGAAGTGGACAATATGGAACAACCCATTTGTTGTCGACTTGGATGTGTTTGTTGCCTCGAATAGTCAGTGTTGCTGTGTATCCACCGTCTGTGGGAGCGCGTCGTCGATATTGAGGATATCCATCATCTCTGCAATGAATGGTTTTGGATATTTTTTTGTGCATTTAACGTCTTTCATACATGGTGCGTGAATATTAATGTTTCCACATGGGCCATGAATCATATTTTTGGTGACTATTGCAAATAGTATTGGGTCTTCTTCTGGATTTGGCAACACTGCTGAAATAACGTTATCGATGTCTATGGGATGTAGTTTGTCTTTGAGCCATATAAGAATATGAGCATGTGGAAGGCCTCTTTTCTGCCACTCAATTGAGTACATCCAGCATCGTGTTTGTCCAAAGATATAACTCTTCGTGATGATGTAAATTAATGTGAGTAGTTTTTGTCTAAATACTCTGGCGATTAAGTCGTGTCGATCGCTGTGTGCCTGCCCTTCCCCAAGTTCTTGTTTTATTTCTGTCCAAGCTGGATTACATGTAAAGGTAATAAAGAAGTCTGGTCATCCATATGCTCTAACATATGCCATAGCGTCTTGAGCATATTCGTGCATGTGTCGAGGACTTCCTGTGAATGTTGCAGGTAGAATTAACATTTTGCCTATGTTGTTAACGTGACCATCGTTGCCAACATCATCCCTGAGATGTATGTATTGATCAACGCGAAGTTGTTTTTGATGTAAACGTATGTATAGAAGACGCTCACTTTCAATTTTAGCATACATGTCCACAATAAACTGATGAAAGAGTTGTCGACAATGTAAAATGTGGTTTTGTGATGCATCTCGTATCATTAATCTGTAAGCGTAGAAGTCCATAGCGGAGACAGTTTTGTTTGTGTTTGCCTTTGAAGTTGGGTCTACTTGCATGATGTTGAAGTGATAGCCATCGTCACCGTTCCAAAGTATGAGAGGGTATTGAAGTGCATCATATGAGCGATGTGTTTCACAAATGCGTGTGAGTGAATGACCGCGCCGCTGAAGAATGATGTCCCGTCTATCAAATTGTTCCCCCGCTATAACAATAGCGACTTCGTTGATTTGAGGAGCATTAAAGCGACGTTCATATTGAGCCACTGGTGTTTTGTCCGCTCTGATAATGACTTTATAGTCATCCGTTGGCATGCGTTCAAGTGATGTTTTGAATGTGTTAATGAGATGGTTGTGTTCATGTAACATCCTTTGTAAGGATATGACAATATCACGTCTTGTATCGAGTATCCTATGGCATCGTTGATCAGCTTCTTGTTGTTCATCACCCATGAAGTAAATTTGCAAGAATTGTGGATCTTGGTCTGGTAATGGGAGCAGAGAGCCGGCCCTGTGGTAAACTTGGCCTTGTACTTTGAAAGTACTTTTAAATCCTATTTGTTCCACTATAGATGTAGCACCAAAGGATGTCATTTGGAAACAGGAGTTGTATTTGCGTATGTTTTGTAGGAAATGTTTAGATTCTGAAGTCGTCCCTGACATGTAGTAAAGAAGTGGATTTGGGGGTGAGTGTAGAGGTGGTAGTTGCACTTTGCCATTGCTGCAGCACAGTCCTGGTGCTTCCTTGCGGAATTTCTTTGCTTGACAGTAGCGACATATAGTGTCCATGTGTCCAATGTTGACATTTGGATGTTGCTGGTACAGTATGTGTGGATTATATAGGAAAGCAGCGCGTAGCAAAGTGTAATGTGTTGAATGCGTTAATGTAGTATGTGTGTGCTGTTGCTGTTGTAGTGTGTCTGTTGTTGTATTTTGTTGTGCTCTTGATGTGCACCGTATTGTTCTCTCTTTTGCCAGGCGTGCCTCATGCTGTTGTGTAGTCTCTGCGGCTTGTGATCTTGTAGCACGTTGTTGGTCTTTTGCAAGGCGTGCCTCATGCTGTTGTGTAGTCTCTGCGGCTTGTGATCTTGTAGCACGTTGTTGGTCTTTTGCCAGGCGTGCCTCATGCTGTTGTGTAGTCTCTGCGGCTTGTGATCTTGTAGCACGTTGTTGGTCTTTTGCAAGGCGTGCCTCATGCTGTTGTGTAGTCTCTGCGTCTCGTGATGTTCTAGCACGTTGTTGTTGTTTTGCAAGGCATGCCTCATGCTGTTGTGTAGTGTGTGCGGCTGTTGATGTTGTGGCTGTGTCTCTGTGTTTTTGTTGGCGTTGTTGTCGTTCTGTTGCTCTTCTGACTCTGGCTCTGTCTCTTTGTTGTGCAAGGCGTGTATGGCGCTCTACTGTTTGATTAGCAGGTGATGTTGTGTGTGTGTGTTGATGAAGTGTTGTGTTAGGATGCTGTGTGTTTCTTTGTCCCTTTGATGTACTTGGTGTGTGTGTATTATATGTTAGTAGTGTGTGATGTTGGTGTGTGCTATCTGTTGGTGTTGATGTTGTGGTTGGGAGTATTTGTTGGTGAGCTATTGTGTCATGCGTTGTGAGTTGTTTTTTTTTATTGTGTGCGGGCAGTTGAATTTGTGTGAAATCGTTGTCTGCATTGTGTGGGGTAGTACACATCGTGGATGTGTGTGTGCGTGTGACCTGTAGTGTCAGGGTGTGTATGTTTTGTTTTGCGTAGGTGTTTTTTGGAAGGCATGTTTTGTGTTGGCAAGATGTGTTGTTTGCGTAGAGGTTTTGATGTGCGGTAGTGTAGGTTGTGTGTCACTTGTGGTGTGTTGTAAAAAGTAGGCGGTGTGAGTGTGTGTGTTGCGTTAGGCGTGGTGTGTGATCTTAGATTAGTTGTTGCAGTGCATGTGTGTTTAGTATACTTCCTGATGTTGTTGGTTGAAGGGTCAATTGATCCAATTGTTGTGTTCTGTGTTTTGGGTACAGCGTTCTGGTGTGGAGGTGTTCAAGGCATCAGGCGGTGGTCTGTGAAAGGTTTGTAAATGGGTTAAGTGTGACAGTCTTGAGGGGTGTTTTGTGTTTGTTGTGTGTGTGTGAATGTTGTGTGTGTGTTTGAATGTTGTGTGTCTGGGTGTGTGTTGGTTGTGTGTGTGGCAGAATAGTGTGTATATGTGTGTTGTGTTTTTGTGGTGTGTGTGATTGTTGTTTGTGTGTGTGTGGGGTGGGTGAGTGTGGGGTGTGTGGGTGAGTGTGGGGTGTGTGGTTGAGTGTGGGGTGTGTGGTTGAGTGTGTGTTGGGTGAGTGTGGGGTTTGTGTGTGTGGGTGAGTGTGGGTGAGTGAGTGTGGGTGAGTGTTGGGTGTGTGGGTGAGTGAGTGGTGTGTCTGTGTGATTGAGTGGTGTGTGAGTGGTGGTTGGTTGTTGGCTGTGTGGGTGTATGTGTGAGTGTTGCGTGTTTTGGTGTCTCAGTGGAGTGTGTGTGTGTGGTTGATTGGTGTGTGTGGTTGATTGGTGTGTGTGTGTGTATGTTGTAGTGCTGGTTATGTGTTTTGTGGAGTAGTGTGTGTGTGTGTGGTTGCTGTAGTATTGGTTGTGTGTGTGGGTGAGTGTTGTGTGTGTATGTGATGAATGTTTGTGCAGCAAATGACAGAGCATTTTGTTTGTAATGTATTTTATTTAATTTTTAAAATACACATTATTATACAACATTCACACCTAATTATTGTCTGTTCACATCTCGGGCAACGCCGGGTTTGTCAGCTATTTTTTTTTAAGCGAAGAGCCGATTGTCTGTGTGAGGTGTGTTGAGAGTGGAGGGGGTGTTTTGGTGTGCATGTTTGGGGTGTGGCTTTGCGTTGTACGGGGGTGGTGTTTCAGGTGCAAGGGCAGGGGGGGCATACACGTGGCAATCTGCATTGTCTTGAGTGTAGTGTGTGTGGCACGACATTGAAGGTACGGTGTGTTTCCAGCGTAGAGGGTGTTGTGGGGGTAGGGTAGTGTTCACTTGTTGTTGTGTGTGGCGTATCAGCACAGGAGGGTTGGGTGTGTGTGAGTGGGTGTTGTGTGTGTGAGTGACTGTTGTGTGAGTGTTCTGTGGGGTGTGTTGAGTGTTTGTGCAAGAAATGACACACGTCTCAATTTGCATTGTGTTTCGAATAGTTTTTATTGCACCGAAGAGCTGAGTTCTTGTGGGAGGTGTGGTGCCAGCGGAGGGTGTGTGTTGTTGCGCACGTTTGGGGGGGTGGGTGGTTGAGGTGCAAGGGGAGGGGGGCCCAGACCTGTCAATCTGCATTGTGGTGAGTGTAGTGTGGCTGGCAGGATGGTGAAGGGGAGGTGTGTTTCCTGCGGCGAGGGTATGTTGGGGTGTTTTGGCGTCCGTGAGGGTGTGTGTTGAGGCGTTGTGTAGGGGAGGTGTGTTGAATATGCCGCAGAAGTCCGTTGTGTGTTGCGGTGTTTGTGTGGTGGGGGGTAGGTAGGGGTGTGTAGAAGTGTTGTTTTGTGTGGCGTATTAGCACAGGAGGGTTGGGTGTGTGTCAGTCCATGTTGCGTGCCTGAGGCTGAGTGTGTGTACGTGGGTCGTGGCTGAGGGTGTGTGTGCGGTGGGTGGCTGAGGGCGTGTGGCGTGGCTGAGGGCGTGTGGCGTGGCTGAGGGCGTGTGGCGTGGCTGAGGGCATGTGTGTGTGTGTGCGTGGCGCATGGCTGATGGCGTGTGGGTGGCTGTTGGGTGTGTGGCTGAGTGTTGTGTGTGTTTGTGTGTAAGTGACACTGTGAGTCTATATTGTTTTGGCAAGCAGACATGTGGCAGGACGTGTTGTTGAATGGAAATCAGTGCTATCTTATATTGTGAAGCAGTGATGTGGCAGGAGGGTGAAGGTGACCTGTGTGGCCCCCGGAGGGGGGTTGTTGTGTCCTAGGGGAGGTGTTGGTGAGTTTGTGGTCTAGATGGGTGGGGGGGGGGTGTTATACGTAGGGGTGGGGGTTGTGGGCCAAAGGAGTGTGTGGGGAAGGGTGGGTTGCGGGAGTTTTTTTTGGGGGGGGGGGAGTTGTGGGCCACGGGAGTGTTTGGTGGGGGAGGGGTTGTGGGCCACGGGAGGGTTTTGGTGGGGGGTGCGGGCCACGGGAGTGTTTTGTGGGTGGCGGCCGGGCTACAGGAGGGCTTTGGTCGTCCGGCGAAGCACTGATGTGTGAGGAGGCTGCAGGTGAGGTGTGTGGCCCCCGGAGAGGTGTTCTTGCGTCCTACGGGAGGTGTTGGTGATTTTGCGGGATATGTGCGGCTTTGGGGGAGGTGCGGGTCAGGTTGTGGGCCACGGGAGTGTTTTGGGTGGGGTGCGGGCCACGGGAGTGTTTTGGGTGGGGTGCGGGCTACGGGAGTGTTTTGTGGTTGCGGCCTGGGCCAGGGGAGGGTGTTTGCGGGCTACGGGAGGGTTTTCGCTCCACGGTAGTGGTTGTGGTGTGTTGCGGGCTACGTGAGACTGTGGTGGTGGGGTGGGGGGGCTTGCGGGGTAGGTGAGGGTGTGTTGCGGCCTCTGGAGGGGGCGGGGGAGTGTGTTGAGTGATAGTGGAGGAGATGCGGGCGTTGTCCAGTGGCGAGGAGGTGATGTTGCGCTGAAAGTGAGTAGCAGAGTGATGGAGGGGGTGTCGTGTTTTGGCGGTGAACGTGCGGTCCGGCGTGGTTGTGTTGAGGTGAAGGAGAGGGGTGTTGGCAGGGTAGGCAGGAGTGTGTGCGGGTGGTAGAGGGGCTGCGGTACCGGGAGAGGTGTGGCGTGCGGTCGTGGTCTGCATTGGTGGGGGGGTGAGGGGGGAGTTGTTAAGAGGCGGTGGCTGTCGGTGTGCGCTCCGTGAGCGTGCGGTGTGTGCAAGTGATCCTGCACTTTTGGTGAAAACAATATATATAGAGAAGAGTCTGTACCTGATTCCGCAGTTGTTTTGGTGGTAGCATCCGGTGAGGGTTTTCTGCGTTGAGAGGTGAGAGCTGTGAAGCGTCGTCTCCCAGAGCAGTGAGGGTTAGGTGCTGTGAAGCGTTCCCAAAGCTCAGTGAGGGCTGGGAGAGTGAGGCAGTGGTGTAGGTGTGTTGGCCGCAGGCCAATGAGAGGTGTGCGGGGGCGGGCGGGCCAAGGAAGCCATCTCATTGGCCTGAGGCGGAGTGACGGGCCAAAGGTCCAATGTGATTGCCCCTAGGGACAGGGAACACAGTACAGACAGGGAGATATACATACAACGGTTTGAGAAATATATTATAGATAGATAGGCGTATGTAACAGTTACAGACCAGATTAAAATGTGAGACAGTTTTAGTTTTGAAAGAACTTAGACTGGTGGTGGATGTGAGAGTCTCCGGCAGACTGTTCCAGTTTTGGGGTGCACAGTAACAGAAGGAGCGGCCGGATACTTTGTTGAGCCTTGGGACTGTGAACAGTCTTTTGGAGTCAGATCTCAGGTGATAGGTGCTGCATGTGGTAGGGGTGAGGAGCTTGTTCAGATAGCTGGGTAGCTTGCCCAGAAAGTATTTGAAGGCAAGACAGGAAAGGTGAACTTTGCGCCTAGACTCAAGTGATGACCAATTTCGCAGTGATGTGTGTTGTAGTTGCATTGGAGAACAAAACAGCATATATATATATATATATATACACTGTTTTTCCCATTGCTCACAATCAATTCCCTTTACACTTTAATAACAACTAGCTGATATACCCGGCGTTGCCCAAGATGTAATTTTGGGGGGGCGAGCGACAGGATTGGGCTTCCCCCCTTGACGACAGCTAGGTGTGTGACTGAGTTGACTGAGTGGGTGGGTGACACTTGACTGAGTGGGTGGGTCGGTGACTGGGTGACTTTGGGTCGGTGGGTGGGTTGGTGACTGGGTGATTTTTTTTGGATCGGTGGGTGGGTCGGTGACTGGGTGACTTTTTTTTGATCGGTGGGTGGGTCGGTGACTGGGTGACTTTTTTTTGGTCGGTGGGTGGGTCGGTGACTGGATGACTTTTTCTGGGTCAGTGACTGGGTTCGGTGACTGGGTTGGGTGGGTCGGTGGGTGACTGAGTGGGTTTTGGCTGGTCAGTGACTGGGTCGGTGAGTGGGTAGGCGGGGTCGGTGACTGACTGGGTGGGTGGTTTTGGGTGACTGACTGGGTGGGTGACTGACTGACTGACTGGGTGGGTGACTGACTGACTGGGTGGGTGACTGACTGGGTGGGTGACTGACTGACTGGGTGGGTGACTGACTGGGTGGGTGAATGGGTGGGTTGGGTGAATGGGTGGGTGAATGGGTTGACTGGGTGGGTGGGTGAATGGGTGGGTTGACTGGGTGGGGTGAATGGGTGGGTAGGTGGGTTGAATGGGTGGGTTGAATGGGTGGGTTGAATGGGTGGGTTGACTGGATGGTTGACTGAGTTAGTGGGTGACTGAGTGGGTGACTGACTGGGTGACTGACTGACTGGGTGGGTGACTGACTGGGTGGGTGGGTGACTGACTGGGTGGGTGACTGAGTGACTGGGTGAGTGACTGACTTAGTGACTGGGTGGGTGACTGACTGAGTGACTGGGTGGGTGACTGACTGAGTGACTGGGTGGGTGACTGACTGAGTGACTGGGTGGGTGACTGACTGAGTGACTGGGTGGGTGAGTGACTGGGTGGGTGTGTGGGTGAGTGACTGGGTGGGTGTGTGGGTGAGTGACTGGGTGGGTGTGTGGGTGAGTGTGTTGGTGGCTGACTGGGTGGGTGTGTGGGTGACTGGGTGGGTGTGTGGGTGAGTGACTGGGTGGGTGTGTGGTTGAGTGACTGGGTGGGTGTGTGGGTGACTGGGTGGGTGGGAGACTTACCTTGACCGGGTGGTGGTTCCTGGCGGCAGACGGTTCCCCTCCTGGCACTGATATCCCCGAGGCATCTGGCTGGGGCAGGGGGTGGGTTCGGAAAGTTGGCGGGGGGGGCGGGGGGCAAGAGTGGCAGGAGACCCGCGCCATGCTTCCCCTCCGTTCCTCGTTGGGAGCAAGGGGGAGGAGGCTGGAGTTTGCGGCTGGGGAAGGAGGGCCGCGCCGCCTTCCCCTCCGTCCGGGAGCCGGTGCATGGGAGGGTGAGTGCAGGAGACCCGCGCCGCGTTTCCCCTCCTTTCCTCGTTGGGAGCGAGGGGGGAGGAGCCTGGAGTTTGCTGCTGAGCAGGAGGGCCGCGCCGCACTTCCCCTCCGCCTGGGAGCCGGTGCGCGGCGGCGCACATGGTGGGGATGTTGCGGAGCGTCCGGGTTTGGGTAAGGGGGGGGGAGTGGTATTTGTGCCTGAGGGGGGAGAGTGACGGCCACCAGGAGGGGTGAAGGTGAGCTGCAGTCCGACGGGGCCAGATAATCCACGGGGGCGAGTGACGGGTGTGTGTGTGTGGGGGGGGGGGGGTGTTGTGTGTCAGAGGCGCACGTGGTCACGGTGTGAGGAGAGTGTGCGTGTGTGCCTCTCCTCCCTGCCTGGCCCGCAGGCCAATGAGCTGTCCAGCTGACACACACACACAAACATTATTTGAGACTTATAGATATAGATAGGTTAGCACTACATTTGTTCTGTGTTTCAGGCAATAATACTTATTTACTCAGCACACAATAAAGACTTTCTGTGCCAATCATAACTGCAGACACACGGCGTAAGTGTCTGCGAGACGCGTAACAACGAGGAAGAGGTTCGGGTTTCATGCCAAGAAAAAGTAGCCTGCTTCCTTCCCGGCAGCGCTACTGTGCAAGAAAAGTACCTCACGGAGTTACTGTACGTTCTCCTTCACCACTTAGAGTGTAAGCTCTGCGGGGCAGGGACTCCTTTTACTAATGTAACTTTTATGTCTGAAGCGCTTCTTCCCATGACGTGTTATATTATCATGTTACTGCGGTGACGCGCTGCGTACATGGACGGGGCTATATATGTGTCTACATATGTGTGTGTGTGTGTGTATATACACACGTACTGCACTTTGAATACACTGTACACACACATGCACTTTTACACACGCACATTATACTAATCTCCGGGAATAACAGTCCAGGGTTCGTATTCTAGGCATAAAGTCCCCTCCGTGGGCGCGCCTGTTATAACCAACCTTCTAAACGTGTGACGTGCGTCTCCCTTCCTGAGCTCGCTGCCAGATGGGCGGGATATCCCTGCTTCAGCACAGGTGGCTCAATCGGTCCCTGCTTCAGCACAGGCGGCTCAATCGGTCCCTGCTTCAGCACAGGTGGCTCAATCAGTGGCTCAATCGAAGACTCAGCCACCTGTGCTGAAGCAGGGATATCCTGAAAACCTAACTTGTTGGAGGCCCTTGAGGAGTGGAGTTGCCCGCCCCTGTACCAACGCCTATATAAATAGGTCTACCTATAGCGATACATTTGCTGCTCGCGATGTTATGATGCTGTTTTGTAGATAATGCATGTGTACGTTGCAGGACTACAGCAGTTAAACTCCTCCTTATGAATAGTATGTTTCCTATGCACAGAAATAATATTTTTATTATTTACGAAACTAAAGATGTTTATGTTTTTTAACGACTTTTTCCCCCCCCTAAAAGTAAACGAAACTCTAGTTCCAAAGGCATGCCCCGGGGCTGGAGGAGCGTCTCCGTGAGAGACGCCGCGCTGAGAACACGGGCGCCAAAGAACTCATGTAAGGTCTACGGGGTGATGCTGGCAGCGCTATCCCAGACAAAAAGCAATTATTGTGTTTATTGTGTGGTATTATCTGTGTGTTTAATTATTATGGAGTTCTTATTCATACATTGGTTTCTTGTGTCCTAATGTTATCGTTAAACATACATCTTCCTATAGCGCAGG
This sequence comes from Ascaphus truei, assembly GCF_040206685.1. Lineage (NCBI taxonomy): Eukaryota > Metazoa > Chordata > Amphibia > Anura > Ascaphidae > Ascaphus > Ascaphus truei. The sequence goes on from NC_134504.1 coordinate 5,017,798, forward strand.
GATGCGCAAACTTTTCCCCGTGCGCACCCCTGCCTGCTCTTCTCGGCTCCTCGCGCCCCCCCCCCCCCCTGCTCGACCCCTGCGTCAAATGACACGTGGGGTCATATGACGTCACGTCGCCAAGGTAACGTGACATCACTGGTTACCAGGACGACGCGTCGCTGGAAGGGAAGGTCAGTGTATTACAGAGGCCTCACGCGGTCCCCCGACATTTAATTTAAATGCCTGGGGGGAGAGCGCGGGATCTCTATAACTGCCACGCCCCCACCCCCCCCCCCCCCAGAAAATCTAGTGCCCCCCAGTTTGCGCAAAGCTGCTCTAGGCTATTAGAGCCTATATAAAAACATCTTCTTAGGGGCCGACGAGTCGGTGTCTTTCTGAGCTTACCTAAGGCCGCGATTATAGTAACCGCGATGTCGCCACGAGAATGACTTCCACATATTCTATGAGGGCGGCCATAGCGCGCGGGAGCGCCAGCGCGATGCAGAGCGACCGCACGGCAGAATTTTCAAGCTACAAATGATTTGGAGGGTTTTCCGCATGGCGGCTGCGTCACGTGAGCGGTTAGGCCAATGAACCAGCCTTGTGACGCGTCTGCCACGCCTCCCCGCCGCACAAGCACTGTGAGCACAAATTGACCGGCGCACGTGACACCATCATGCGCTCTGTCGCGCGCGCCCACTATAAACGCGGCCTAAGGAAGACAAAGTTGAGCGAGACGCTGGAATGGAAACAGAGGTGGAAGAAGCCGAAAGAGGAACAGCCGTATTTTCAAACTGCGCTCACCTGCGACGGCAGAAGCGTTCGCGGGAAGCAACATCTCAGATTAGGAACTGTCAGCCCTGAATCAGACGCATTAAGCCAAATTCCATTCCAACTCCAGAAATAGATTTCTCAGAAGCAGGAACAGTTTCTGCAGAAACCTTCATTTTTACCCCTCACGCCACACCCCACACCCTATACACAGGGAAAGACTTTCTATTAAAAACGTGGGAGAGACAAGCACAAGAAATCAAAAGCCAATCAAAAGTCGCAAAAAAAACATAAACGTGTTTAGTTTAGTAAATAATACAAAATATTATTGCCGTGCATAGGAAAAAATGTATTCTAATGGATTTTATTATGGCCCAGCTCAAACCTATCCTATACAGACTTTGTGCTGCCTGGGAAAAGGCACGTCAAAGAAAATAGTACGTAGAAGCACTAGAGAAAGAGCTACCTGTTCGGGGAACCAACATCAAGTAATTCATGACGGGATAAACTTAAAACATAACATTTAATATACTTTGCTAAAATAAATTTGGCGCTTAAGGTAAACAAGTAAAAATACCAGTCCTAGGTGTTTAATTCATAAACCTGCCTGGTAATATAAATTCTGAGTCGGCTTCGGGAGGGAAATCACTTTTCTAAGCAACCCTTGCAAGTGAAACAAATGTGACAGTAAAATAGTATCATGTTAACAAATCACCAGTGTGTGGTTACAAGGGAATGTGTCAATGTAGTAGCTTAAAGCTGCAGTTCAGGCTGCCGTTTATTTTATTTTTTTTTAATTTATTTTTTTATCTTCAATAGTTTCATGTGGGCAATCTCTAATTACCTAAAGAGCTGCATAGCTGCCGGTCAATTCGTTCTCCGTCTATTGATCGGCAAAGTTTGGTGACATCTTTAAATATGGGGAATGTAAATCGTTGCTATAGGAACAGGCATGCTTGTTAAAATAGAATACAAGAAAATTGGTCTTTCAAAGTTGTTGTTTTTTTAAAACAGAAAATGCTAAAAGTATTTTTTCTAACTACGGAACTGATTTATTAAAAAAACCCACATGCCGGATATTGCCTGAACTGCAGCTTTAAAATATTGCCGCGTTTAAGGCTGCGCCTACATGTCGTGGTTGGCCGGGCGGCGGCGCGGGGATTCCGGCAATTTGATTTGTTCAAGGGCCGTCACGTGACGCGACGGCCCTGGAAAAATCAAATTTTGCCGGCTTCAGGTTTTTGCGACAGCGACGTCGCTTGTCGCCGCCGCCGCGTGCACTATAAGCACACGCGGCGGTGGCAATGTATTTGTTTTCGGGCGACGTTGCATCGCCGGCACTATAAGCGCGGCCTAAGGCATATCATTGCATACCCCACAATAAGCGGACAGAGGACCCTATAATCCAGCTTTGTGGCTTAGTTAGTCCCTGCAGACAATCATCTGTGCTAATTAATATTTTTTAGTAATACCGTCAACACATACTCCTGGGTGGTCAACCTTTTTAATGCCACGTTTAAGGCAGATCGTAGTATACCCCACAATCAGCCTTAAACTAATATTTGAGTTGGATATTGATAAAGTGGGGGGGACTTTATAAGAACAAATCTTCCCTAAACCCGCTGGTCAGAAAGCGCATCGCACAGCAGATGCTAATGTCAATTATAGACTACGGCACAGCACTCCAAACTCACCTTGGCAAACTACTGTAGACACCTTATACAACTCAATTTGCCGCTTTGTCCTCCAATGTAACTACAACACACATCACTGCGAAATGCTCAGAGAACTAGATTGGCCATCACTTGAGTCAAGACGCAAGGTAGATTTTTCCTGTCTTGCCTTCAAATACTTTCTGGGCAAGCTACCCGTCTATCTGAACAAGCTCCTCACCCCTACCACACGCAGCACCTATCACCTGAGATCAGACTCCAAAAGACTGCTCACGGTCCCAAGGTTCAGCAAAGTATCCGGCCGCCCCTCCTCCTCTTGCCGTGCACCCCACAACTGGAACAGTCTGCCCGAGACTCTCAAAACCGCCTCCAGTATCTGTCATTTCAAGACTTCAGCTGTCTCACGTTTTAATCTGGTCTGTAACTGTTCCATACGCCCATAACATATATTATCTCTAACTGCCCATGAAATGTCTGTAAATTGAATGTATAAGCCTTTTTATTTAATGTAACCATGTATTGTTATAACTCCGTGCCCAGGACATACGTAAAAACGAGAGGAGCATTTAATAGTTACAGGACCGTCCCACCCTGTATTATATCATTCCTTGTGTTTTGTCTCGTTTATAACCTTAAATGTTTTCTTCTTTTCCCTTTGGGTAACGGCGAAGTGCCACTTTGGCAGAAAAGCGATATATAAACACAGTTGTTATTATTGTTAACTGTCAGAGTGGCCGTAAGTAATCCTGCCAAAAAAAGGCCTTACACCTGTATGTAACATATGCCAGTGTTTGCTTAATATACTGAGGAACAAGTCGGAATAATCCAGATTTATTATTGAGTTTCTGTTTAATTTTATCTTCAAAAGATCAATTGGGTTCAATTGGCAGCTAAATCTCAGAACAACAAGTCCTGTTTCTGCAGCTCCCCACCTGCATCACCAGGCTCCCCTCCGGCTTTCAGACTTGTGCAATCAGAGTCCCCACGGCAAGAAAACACTTGATTGCAAAACACTTCTTACATTAAAGCTGCAGTTCAGTCTTTTTTTTTTTTTATTTTTTTTTATTTTTTACTTCAATAGTTTCCTGTGTGCAATCTCTAATTACCTAAAGAGCTGTATAGCTGCCGGTCAATTCGTTCTCCATGTATTGATCGGCGAAATTTGGTGACATAATTAGTGAAGGGATCTGTTTATATTCTGCTTCAGTCCGTCAGTGGAAGCTCATGAATATTCATGAGCACTCCTGCACTGACATGTGCTAGAGCGAGGGCAGGGCTGACAAAGGGGTGTGCCAGGGCTTGTGACAGGACACGAAGGGGCAGTGCCTTAGCAAATGGCTGTTAAAATAGAATACAAGAAAATTGGTCTTTCAAAGTTGTTTTTTTAAAAACAGAAAATGCTAAAAGTATTTTTTCTTACTACAGAACTGATTTATTAAAAAAAACACATGCAGGATATTGACTGAACTGCAGCTTTAAATTGGCCGGTTGTGTCGAATTGCACCTTTAAGGAGACTGTAGGCGGACGCTCGCAGAGGTATGCAAGGGAGACTGGTTATGGTGAAATTAAATAAGGCTTTTATTGCGCCTGTTTCCTTAACATCAGGAAACCATCCAAACAAGGGGTAAACAAAGATTCTATTCACTTGGGAGTATTTCTAGGGAAATACTATGCAGTCCACAACTCCCTTTAGATAAGCATGTCTCCCAGCCCCAAACATATATCTGCTTACCTTGCAGTTGGCAGCATGTTCCTCGTGCAGGCCGGGAGACGGACCCTGCAGTCATCTGGTACGGAGGGGCGGGGATCAGACGGGAGCCGGACAGAGGGCATGTGAAGGAGGGGGGGAAGCTGCAGGGAAGCAGCACGTAGCATGTGGATGGGGGGAGAGCAGCATGGGCCATGTGGAGGGGGAGTGAGCAGCACGGGGCATGTGTGGGGTCCCTCCTGCAGGCGGGAGCCCCCCCGCTGCCCTCCGCCTCGAGGTGAGGCGGTGCCGAGGAGCGTTGCAGGCGGCGCCGGGTAGGCTGGGCTTTGCTGTGAGGGGGGGTGGGAGAGTTGAGCCGGTGCCGAAGAGCGTGCGGCGAGGCCAGTGGGTATGCTGCCTCACCCGTCCGGCCGCTGCCTCACACGTCCGGCCGCTCCCACGTGGATGTGAGGCGGGAGGCAGCGTGTTGTGGCCGCTCCCCCGCTGTGTCTCGGGCGCGCGCTCCGCTCTCCCGCTGACTGTAGCGGCGCCGGGGTGTGAGCTTGGGGGGGGGGGGGAAAGAGAGAGAGAGAGAAGGCCAATGAGAGGTGTGCGGGGGCGGGCGGGCCAAGGGAGCAATCTCATTGGCCTGGCCCAAGGTCCAATCTGATTGCCGCTAGGGACACAGGGAGGGGCACAGGGAGACACATACAGACACGGACACATACAACACTTTCAGAAATATATAGTAGATGAGCAGATATAAAAAGTCTTATAAATGAAAGTCTTATCCGTTCCTTGTGGTTTGGAGAGAAAATCTTCTCTGTTCCTGCGTTGCTACCTTTTCATCAGGTTTTGTCAGCATTCAGGTTTTAGAAGTTTCCCCTGTGTCTTGCAAGCAGCCTCTTCTGGTAGACTCAAGATGTCTGTCCCCATGTCAGTCTCACAAGTTGTGAGATTCAGGCACAATCTCCCTTTCTGTTTCAAGGGCAGGCTTTTCTAAGCAACCTAATCAGGCAGGTGGTGTTTGTTAATTGACTACCAGCAGTTAACCACCACCCTGCTGGATTAGAGGCATATTTCCTGAACAGGGATAACTCCCCTGTTACAGAGACCTTGCACCTTGTTCGCACAATACCAATAAAGAAAAAGTGATTGCAAGTGTGTCCTCGCGTGACTTGCTTATTTGAGTAATCTTCTGTACTTGGCACAATTTTTAAAGTCACTTGAAAATTACAGGGAACCATTCAGGGAAGCCCGGGGAGCCCTGATCGAAAAACACTGGTCTAATATATATCCCACCATTCTTCGCCGCCATTTTTATGTAAGACGAATTATACTCTTTTTTTCATTTGATAATCTTTCAGATCTCTTAGAAACATACAGTATTTATTTATTACAAATAATAATAATAATCACTTTATTTCATATATATGTGGCGCTTTTCTTCCAATGGAACACAAAGTGCGTCACAATTTCAGTACAGTGTGTGGTACGCCGCATGAAGGAATGTTACACAGTCCCTGCCCTGAAGAGCTTACAATCTATGTTTTTGTGGTGTCTGTCTTTGACTACCTCAGCCAGGAGAGCTGTGAGGCTGTGTATGGGTATTGGGGGGGAATTGTGTGGGCCAAGGGAGGAGGGGGAAATGAGTGTGGGGAGAGGGGATAGAGGGAGCAGGATTGAGTGAGAGGGGGTAATTGAGTGATAGCAGAGGGGGGGAGGGAGTGAGAGGAGGGGGGATGAAAGAGAGGGGAGAGTGAGTGATAGCAGAGGGGGGGGAGAGTGAGTGATAGCAGAGGGGGGAGGGAATGAGAGGAGAGGGGGCAAGAGAGAGAGAGGGGTGAGTGAGTGATAGCGGAAGGGGGGAGGGAGTGAGACGAGAGAGGGGGGAAAGAGAGTGATTGAGGAAGAGACGGGGTAGCGTGAGCAACATTGGGGGGGAGAGAAATACATGTGTGAAAGGGGAGGGCTCGCTAGGCCGCCGATGGGGGCGTGTGCCAACACTCTGGGAAATCTGCTGCGGCCTTCCGTAACCCTGACCTGATACACAGCGCTGACCTGTTTACTTGGCGCCTGCCAGCATTGCGTAACCCTGACCTGATACACAGCGCTGACCTGTTTACTTGGCGCCTGCCAGCATTGCGTAACCCTGACCTGATACACAGCGCTGACCTGTTTACTTGGCGTCTGCCAGCATTCCGTAACCCTGACCTGATACACAGCGCTGACCTGTTTACTTGGCGCCTGCCAGCATTGCGTAACCCTGACCTGATACACAGCGCTGACCTGTTTACTTGGCGCCTGCCAGCATTGCGTAACCCTGACCTGATACACAGCGCTGATCTGTTTACTTGGCGTCTGCCAGCATTGCGTAACCCTGACCTGATTCACAGCGCTGATCTGTTTACTTGGCGCCTGCCAGCATTGCGTAACCCTGACCTGATACACAGCGCTGACCTGTTTACTTGGCGCCTGCCAGCATTGCGTAACCCTGACCTGATACACAGCGCTGACCTGTTTACTTGGCGCCTGCCAGCATTGCGTAACCCTGACCTGATACACAGCGCTGACCTGTTTACTTGGCGCCTGCCAGCATTGCGTAACCCTGACCTGATACACAGCGCTGACCTGTTTACTTGGCGTCTGCCAGCATTGCGTAACCCTGACCTGATACACAGCGCTGACCTGTTTACTTGGCGTCTGCCAGCATTGCGTAACCCTGACCTGATACACAGCGCTGATCTGTTTACTTGGCGCCTGCCAGCATTGCGTAACCCTGACCTGATACACAGCGCTGACCTGTTTACTTGGCGCCTGCCAGCATTGCGTAACCCTGACCTGATACACAGCGCTGACCTGTTTACTTGGCGTCTGCCAGCATTGCGTAACCCTGACCTGATACACAGCGCTGACCTGTTTACTTGGCGCCTGCCAGCATTGCGTAACCCTGACCTGATACACAGCGCTGATCTGTTTACTTGGCGCCTGCCAGCATTGCGTAACCCTGACCTGATACACAGCGCTGACCTGTTTACTTGGCGCCTGCCAGCATTGCGTAACCCTGACCTGATACACAGCGCTGACCTGTTTACTTGGCGCCTGCCAGCATTGCGTAACCCTGACCTGATACACAGCGCTGATCTGTTTACTTGGCGCCTGCCAGCATTGCGTAACCCTGACCTGATACACAGCGCTGACCTGTTTACTTGGCGTCTGCCAGCATTGCGTAACCCTGACCTGATACACAGCGCTGACCTGTTTACTTGGCGTCTGCCAGCATTGCGTAACCCTGACCTGATACACAGCGCTGACCTGTTTACTTGGCGTCTGCCAGCATTGCGTAACCCTGACCTGATACACAGCGCTGACCTGTTTACTTGGCGCCTGCCAGCATTGCGTAACCCTGACCTGATACACAGCGCTGACCTGTTTACTTGGCGCCTGCCAGCATTGCGTAACCCTGACCTGATTCACAGCGCTGATCTGTTTACTTGGCGCCTGCCAGCATTGCGTAACCCTGACCTGATACACAGCGCTGACCTGTTTACTTGGCGTCTGCCAGCATTGCGTAACCCTGACCTGATACACAGCGCTGACCTGTTTACTTGGCGTCTGCCAGCATTGCGTAACCCTGACCTGATACACAGCGCTGACCTGTTTACTTGGCGTCTGCCAGCATTGCGTAACCCTGACCTGATACACAGCGCTGACCTGTTTACTTGGCGTCTGCCAGCATTGCGTAACGCTTGTTTCTCTTTCAGAGGCACAAAGTCTGCGAGGACATTCCTGTTTACTGTTCCATCTCGACACTTCACCTGTTAACAGTTCAAGGCGGATGTTTACTTTTTGTTTCGTTTTGGCAACCTTTTTCTCCCCAAACGGTACCGTCGGAGGTCAGTTTTCACCTCTCTGGTTTAACTCTGCTCACTGATGCTTTAAACAATGTATTTTATTACTAGAAAAGGACCCCACAACCTGAACTGATACGGCTGATTCGCCCCCACTCCTTTGGTGGACCTTATATGTGAAGACATTTTTCTCCACAAAACTTATTTTGGGGGTAACATCAACAGATTCCGGCGCATTCTCCCATCTCAAACTGACAGTCACGTCTTCAAATATTTATTTTATTTTTAGTTATATATAAAAATGTGTTACCAGGAAGTAATACACTGAGAGTTACCTCTCGTTTTCAAGTATGTCCTGGGCACAGAGTTATAACAATACATGGTTACATTAAAAGAACAGAGGTTATACAGTGAATTCACAGACATTTCATGGACAGATAGAGAATTGGGTACAAGGGATAAGTGCTGGTGAGTTTCAGATTGAAATAGAACAGCTTTAAAATCATTACACATCAGCGAACGTGATTCCAGAACCACCCTCCAAAGTTGGTTACTTTAACAATCACAAGTCTTTTTACCTTCACATAAAATGTGAGTGCATATTTTGCATGTAGCATTCTACTAGTACTCACATATACAGTATTACACTATCTATGTTGTATCTGTTCCATTGAGAATATCCTGTTACCGGTGAGCCTGTACGACACTGCGAGTCCTGCCGCTGGAGACGGTATACATCATCAGAGGTGTCCTGTCAACGGAGAGTCCTCAACACCAGTGTGGTTAAACTTAGTAACCGAAATGCCCGCGTGACTTCGTAAAATGTGAGTGCAAAACTTTCTCTGCTCTGTTTTATACAACATAACACTATTGTGCGCCTTTTTCTTTTCTCTATACATTTCCGATTCTGATGAGATTGTGTGCATTTGGAACCTCCTTCCTCAACTACTCAAGTGGCCCAGAACGAACCCATTTGTTATCCGGTGCGGCACCCATCAAGGAAATTCATATACTTGGACTATAACGTATCCTTCTAGCTCAGTTTACTTGCGCTTGTTTTTTCTCCTGTTTTATTACATCAGCGAACGGAAGCAAACGGCTCACACCCTTTGGCTGTCCCAAAGGCTGTCCGCCTTTGGGACAACACAGATGTTCACAGATGGGGTGATTGAGATTGAATCTGTTGCAGCTGTGAACAAGTTCTGTGTGTTCTCTGGGCCCATTAGCATTCCAGTGAGTGGGGTTGACGTTGCACAAAGTACAACCACATGTTAACCCTTAGCACGCTGGTCCTGTGCACAGGGGAGCAGTTCTTGGGGAGCCCCCATCAGACTGTCCGCCTTTGGGGCAACGCAGATGTACACTGGGGTGGTTGAGATTGAATCTGCTGCAGCTGTGCACACAAAGTTCTTCATGTCCTGGGCACAGAGTTCCGGTGACTGTACGTGGTTACATTAAATGCACCGGGTTATACACCGTGTTAATATGGAGTGCTGGTTTACCTGCGGAATCAGCATTGTTAGGGGTGAGATCTGTAAGAGAAAGCTTGGTAAAATGAGCCCGTATTCCAAGTCTCGTGCTCAGTTGGTGAATAACTCACGATTCTCCCGAGTGTTGGAGCTAGTGTTGTAAACATCTGGTGCTGCATTCATTTAAAGAGACAATCCTACACATTTTTTGGTGATATATATATATATTCCACCTGGAAGAAGGTCCCGTTCAGAGGACCGAAACGTCGGCTGGTTGCGGTGCCGGTATGTTTTAATACATATACTTTTGGGCTATAAACGTGGAGTGCCGTCTCTTTTTGCCAGTATCCTATCTGGTGAACTTGGTTTATTTGGATATCTATGGGACAAGCACCGGTCTTTATGGCAGGGATGGTGTAGTGCGTTTCTTGACATGGTTCTATATATACACTATAGGAATGAAGGAGGGGGTCTCCGGAGCCAAGCCCATTAATTTCAGCTCCGGGGACCCCCTGGTTTCTGTAGATTTACAATCCCACCCCCAGGCAAGATCCCCAATCTCTCGTCCCGCCCCTAAACGTAATCCTAATCCCCAGTGTGCGCCGTCACCAGTCTGATCAGAGGCAGGGTAACCGCCTTCCCTGCTTACGGAAAAGAATTCCCGTGGGCAGCGCAGGCAGGGAAGGGGTTAAAAGTCCATCATTGCTGCGGGATGAGGGTTACCACCTGAAAATCAAAATGCCCCACTACAAAGCATTGCTGAGTATGACCATCCCCTCTCAAACAGCTTCTTCTCGTTTTTTTTATTATTATTGACTCGGAATAGAAAAACATGGCCGCCCTGTGGGACGTTCTGACGCACCGCCCGAGAACCCGCTTCCCCGAGAAGCAAAAAAGATGGCATTTCCACAGAAAAAGGGGGCGGATGTTAGCAGTGCGGCATCGATTTGCGTTCTCCGAGACGCAGGCGGTAAAAAAATCGGCGAGACGGGGTCCAAATCGGGGAGAGGTGGCAGATCTGGCGCTGGTCTACTAAACGCGGTCAGACTAGACGTCGGCGGCTGTCCCCCTCCCCCCACCCCCAAATCCCTGCCGGGCGTGGGACAACCCCACTAATCATATAGTGCACTTAGATTGTAAGCTCTGCGGGACAGGGACTCCTTTTCCTAATGTTACTTTTACGCGCTGATTCCCATGACATGTTATATTATTGTGTCCTGTGAAGCGCTGAGTACATGGGGGGTGCTGTATACAGCTGTGCTCATATACATGGCCAACCCCTACGCAGCCGGGATGAGCGCGAGTCCCATCGGAGAATGGAATTTGCAGAAACCCCCGATACATAATTAGAACAATTCTTGTCTCTTGGTCGCCTGCCACAGAAAAGTGAAAGCAAAAGCAGAGTGGGAGAGAGGAGGGTGACACGCTGCAGAGTTTGTATTCCCTGGCAGTCTGAGGCGGGACACCGTGCGTTCCAGGCACCAAACAAGGTACGTGCCCTTCCTACCCCCCAGCGGGACTGCTATTACTGAATGTCTCAGTGCAGAAATACTGCAGCGGAAGGCAGACTGCGCAGACTCTGCAGGGGAAGCGCGTAATCTGCACAGTCTCTGCTTTTTGCAACGGTTAAACTAGTTTTGCAAAAGGAGCTCTCCGTGCAGCGCTGTATATACCCGCACCAATGCAGAAACCTGTGTTTGGCTGTGAAGTGGAGGGGGCATTCTTCTGAAAGAGTGACTGAGTGGTACTGTCTTTGTAGTGGGAGGGGCTGGTTAGATGCACAGCGTTACCTTCCCTTGTCACCTTGGGCAAGTCGCTTTAAAATAATAATTGTAAGCTCTACCTGACAGGGGCTTACTGTGCCTGCTAAATCCTACTGTGTGTACAGCACCGCTGACACTGGCAGCGCTACATCAGAAGCAGAATTCGGTGTGATACACCTTTGTTTTGACACGAGCCCTCGTTTCCTTAATCACTTGACCCTGTTCCTTGCCACACAGGTTTGTTTGTTCCTCGGGGACAGACTTTGAATGGGGGCTGGGGGGTTAATGTCAGGGGGGGGGGGGGGGGGGGGTTAGCAGTCTTCATACAGAAAGATTGGCATTTGCTGCAGGAACGGGGCACAGTAACAGAGAGAAGGGGTTATAAGGTGTGGTATTTAGGTTAACCGCTTCACTGTCAGAACCTTCATGCATTGCTGTTTCCTTATAGCACTCAATGGGATGGAGATATATATATATATACACTAGCTGAAATACCCGGCGTTGCCCGGGATTGAATGGTCCCGCTCCCCCTCTCTGTCCACTCACCCCCTATCTCTGCTCCCCATTGCCCTCTCTCTGTGGGTGGGTGAGTTAGTGACTGGGTGAGTGAGCGGGCGGGTGAGTTAGTGAGCGGGCGAGTGAGCGGGCGGGCGAGTTAGTGAGGGCGGGTAAGTGAGTTAGTGAGCGGGGTCTCTCAGCTAGTGACTGGGTGGGTGGGTGAGTTAGTGACTGGGTGGGTGAGTTAGTGACTGGGTGGGTGAGTTAGTGACTGGGTGGTTGAGTTAGTGACTGGGTGGGTGAGTGAGTTAGTGACTGGGAGGGTGAGTTAGTGACTGGATGGGTGGGTGGGTGAGTGAGTTAGTGACTGGGTAGGTGGTTGAGTTAGTGACTGGGTGGGTGAGTGAGTTAGTGACTGGGTGGGTGAGTGAGTTAGTGATTGGGTGAGTTAGTGACTGGGTGGGTGGGTGAGTGACTGGGTGGGTGAATTATTGACTGGGTGGGTGGGTGAGTGAGTTAGTGAGTGGGTGAGTGAGTTAGTGAGTGGGTGAGTTAGTGACTGGGTGGGTGAGGGACTGGGTGAGTGAGTTAGTGACTGGGTGGGTGTGTGAGTGAGTGACTAGGTGGGTGAGTTAGTGACTGGGTGGGTGAGTGAGTTAGTGACTGGGTGGGTGGGTGAGTGAGTGACTGGGTGGGTGAGTGAGTTAGTGACTGGGTGGGTGAGTTAGTGACTGTGTTGAGTTAGTGGGTGGGTGTGTGAGTTAGTGACTGGGTGGGTGAGTGAGTTAGTGACTGGGTGGATGGGTGAGTGAGTTAGTGACTGGGTGGATGGGTGAGTGAGTTAGTGACTGGGTGGGTGAGTTAGTGACTGGGTGGGTGGGTGAGTTAGTGACTGGGTGGGTGAGTAAGTTAGTGACTGGGTGGGTGGGTGAGTTAGTGACTGGGTGGGTGGGTGAGTTAGTGACTGGGTGGGTGAGTGAGTTAGTGACTGGGTGGGTGAGTGGGTGAGTTAGTGACTGGGTGGGTGAGTGAGTTAGTGACTGGGTGGGTGAGTGAGTTAGTGACTGGGTGGGTGAGTTAGTGACTGTGTTGAGTTAGTGGGTGGGTGGGTGAGTGAGTTAGTGACTGGGTGGGTGGGTGAGTGAGTTAGTGACTGGGTGGGTGAGAGAGTTAGTGAATGGGTGAGTTAGTGACTGGGTGGGTGGGTGAGTTAGTGACTGGGTGGGTGAGTGAGTTAGTGACTGGGTGGGTGGGTGAGTTAGTGACTGGGTGGGTGGGTGAGTGAGTTAGTGACTGGGTGAGTTAGTGACTGGGTGGGTGAGTTAGTGACTGGGTGAGTGAGTTGGTGACTGGGTGGGTGAGTTAGTGACTGTGTTGAGTTAGTGGGTGGGTGTGTGAGTTAGTGACTGGGTGGGTGAGTGAGTTAGTGACTGGGTGGGTGAGTTAGTGACTGGGTGGGTGAGTTAGTGACTGGGTGGGTGAGTTAGTGACTGGGTGGGTGGGTGAGTTAGTGACTGGGTGGGTGGGTGAGTTAGTGACTGGGTGGGTGAGAGAGTTAGTGAATGGGTGAGTTAGTGACTGGGTGGGTGGGTGAGTTAGTGACTGGGTGGGTGAGAGAGTTAGTGAATGGGTGAGTTAGTGACTGGGTGGGTGGGTGAGTTAGTGACTGGGTGGGTGGGTGAGTTAGTGACTGGGTGGGTGGGTGAGTTAGTGACTGGGTGGGTGAGAGAGTTAGTGAATGGGTGAGTTAGTGACTGGGTGGGTGGGTGAGTTAGTGACTGGGTGGGTGAGTGAGTTAGTGACTGGGTGGGTTAGTGACTGGGTGGGTTAGTGAGTTATTGACTGGCTGGGTGGGTGAGTTAGTGAGTGGGTGAGTTATGGGATGGAGATATATATATATATATTTATTTCAGGTCCAGGGACAAGGCACTCACATGTATAGTTACATTTGGTAGGCAGGGTGCCGGCTGTCCAGGTGTCAGCAATGCAGCACATCTGGTGTAGAAAAACAGGACAGGCGCTCCAAAATCCAAAGTTGACATTTATTACTCAACGTTTCGGCTCCCGAAGGAACCTTTGAGTAATATATTTTACCTTTGGATTTTGGAGTGCCTGTCCTGTTTTCGTGTCTCTCTCACTCTCACCTGTCACCCTTTTTTAATAAGACCCCACTGAGGGTGACGGAGCACCTGACTTTTTTGGTCCGCCTCCAACGTTGGATGAGTGAGAGTTTGGGGTTTCTGCCCCAGAAATAGCCTTTTAGTCGAAAGGAAAACTTAACTGAAGATTGTTTTTCCCACAAAATCAGTGAAACACGACATGTGGCTTCCAAAGTCCATATCTTGAGATCAGACGGACCTATTTTCGGATGTATGTATAGCTTAATGTATACAGTGCTCACAGTGTACTCAGCGCTTTACAGGAGAGGCAATACAGTATAGGGAATTATAATAATACAATAAGCGCAACAAAGTCAGACAATAGGAAAGGAAATCCCTGCCCCGGAGAGCTTACAATCGAAGCGGAATGTTGGGAGAGTTACAGAGACAGCAGGTGAGGGAATAAGTGCAGTATATGGCAGTGCCTGGCCTTGATGGTGGGTAAGTGCAGTAGATGGCAGTGCCTGGCCTTGATGGTGGGTAAGTGCAGGAGATGGCAGTGCCTGGCCTTGATGGTGGGTAAGTGCAGGAGATGGCAGTGCCTGGCCTTGATGGTGGGTAAGTGCAGTAGATGGCAGTGCCTGGCCTTGATGGTGGGTAAGTGCAGGAGATGGCAGTGCCTGGCCTTGATGGTGGGTAAGTGCAGGAGATGGCAGTGCCTGGCCTTGATGGTGGGTAAGTGCAGTAGATGGCAGGACCTGGCCTTGATGGTGGGTAAGTGCAGTAGATGGCAGTGCCTGGCCTTGATGGTGGGTAAGTGCAGTAGAGGACAGTGCTTGGCCACAATAGTTGGTAGGACCGACTGTGGGTGTGGGACAGTAGCCATGAGTCCAGGCTATTGAGAGGTGAGTTTTAAGGGTTGATGGGGAGAGAAGGTGCTGGGTGTATACGGAGTCCCACAGGTAAGGGGCAGTGCGGGAAAAGGTTTAAAGGTGAGAGGGAGCAGTAGAGGTGAAAGGGATGGAAAAGAGACAGATGTGGGTAGAGCGCCAGAGACGAGTGGGGGCAGAGCGAGAGATCAGAGGTGATCTGTAAAGAGGTGCAGATAAGGCGAGAGCCTGGAACGTGAGCTGTGCAGTGTTCTGCATCGATCCCTCCTCCCTCTTCCGGACTGTTCCTGCTCTGCCTTCAGGTTGTTTACACTCACGTGTTATTCTGGTTAAAGAAATATTATTTCAGTGCCTGTCCCAGGGCTAAGAAAATGACAGGTGAACAAGTACAGCGGTGTGAAAATGGGGGCAGGGAAACCAAAAGCCCTAACACCTCCCCCCCCCAAACCGGTGTCCCAATATAAAACCTGACTCAAAGTGTCAGACACAGCGCAGAGGGGCATTCACTAGGATCCTATCAGGGGTATATATAGGTGCTCGATCCGGCTTAACTGCTATATACAGTAAATTAATGGCTAGGGCAAACAGATTTCAAAAGTCGGAACGGGACACAGTAAAGAACGTTTTCTAAAACAAGTGACATCATTTTCAAATAAATATTATAACGCTGTGTGTGTAATCGCGCCCCGATTTGTGCAGTATTGTTTCAGTTTCCTAACGTAACACAAACTCTCCGGTGTAGCCAAATGACCGTTTGTTTTATTAGTTTAGCAATATATTGTAACCGTTTCCTCTTTGATATGATCCATCGCACAAACACATTCATGTCTATTCTTACAGTTTTAAGCCAGTCCAATCAGGTGAAAGCTGAAAACTAGGATATTGGAAGGGTTTTGAGAATAATTGCCGGGATACCGGGGTGTTTATTGGTCACTGTAGACGGACGTTCACAGAGGTACACAATTTGGAGACGTTTATAAGGTGAAATTATAATAAGGCTTTATTGTGCCTTTTCCTTTTCATCAGGAAATCATCCAAACACAGGGGGGGGAACAAAGCTTCCATTCACTTGGGAGTTTTTCTAGTGAAATCCTATGCAATTAGTTCACATCTCCATTAGTTAAGCAGTTCCCCCAACCCCAAACATATAGCATGAAATAAGCAGATATTAGCAGTCTCTTAACAATAAAAGTCTTATCTGTTTCTTGGAGGGAAAATCTTCTCACTTCCTGGTTCAGCTTCAGGTGTAGTAGTTTTCCCTGTGTCTTGAAATCAGCTCTGCTGTGCAGAGCTCAAGACTGGTCAGCTCCAGAGATCTGGGTTTCTTTTGGTCAGTCTCTCCTGGGACTCAAGAACCTCTGCTCTGTCTCTCCAAAGGTCAGCTCTCAGTCAGAGCTAAAGAGAGTCACTTCCTGTCTCAAAGGCAGGCTTTTTGTAAACAATCTAATCAGGCAGGTGGTGTTTAGTAATTAACTACCACACTGCTAGATTAAAGGCACATTACTGAACAGGGATAAGTCCCCTGTTACAGTCACCCTATCAACGGCAGGCAACGCTGAATAAAGCCGCGATGCCCCTTATCAGACCGCCGTGTAATCAGGAGAGAGAAGTGTTTGTTTTGCATTGGGCGTACAGTGCAAAGTGAAGGAGCAGAGAACAGGGAGAACTTTCTACCGCCAGAGAGCAGAGAATCGGTGGCACAGGCTGCAGCGTGCAGGCAGACGCAGGGCCCCGCCAGCAGGCAGACGCAGGGCCCCGCCAGCAGGCAGAGCTGGGAGCAGGTCACAATCAGCACGGTATTATGGATTCGTACGGTTACATTTCCTTCCCAAACTCGGTTAAACAGTTTCACGAACTCCCTGCCCCTTTCTCACCCTTAGTATGTGTTGTGCAAATGTCACAATGAAAGTTTGGAAGCCCCTTGGCAGCTGGGCCCATGTTTTGCCGTCGTTAACTCGTGACCCTTACTGGGAGTGATGCCAAAAATCAAACATCAAAGTAACATTAGGAAAAGGAGTGCCTGCCCCGAAGAGCTAACAATCTAAGTGGTAAGTAGGAGGAAAGTACAGAGGCAGAAGGAGGGTGTTCTGGTAAGTGCGTCTGCAGGGGCCACGGTCGATGTAAGAGCTGTACAGTATCGGCCACGGTGCTACTCATATGCTTCGTTAAGGAGGTGGGTTTTAAGGTGGGTCTTAAAGGTGGAGAGAGAGGGTGCTAGTGGGATATTGAGGGGAAGGGCGTTCCCGAGGTGCGGGGCAGTCAGTGAGAGAAGTTTTATATATAAACAGTGGGAGCGCTGTATGCTAGGTGATAATGGTGAAAGGCAGGGTTGCAGACCTGTCTAAGGCCGCGCTTATAGTGACGGCGACGCGCCGTTGCCCGAAAACAAATGCATTGTCGTCGCCGCCGCGTGCGCTTATAGTAAGCACGACTGCCACAAAGCGACATGATTTTTGGAAGCCGGGAATAATTGATTTTTCAGGGGCTGCCGCCTCATGTGACAGCCCCTGAACCAATCAATGGCCTGGTCGCCCGCGCCGCCGCATAGCGAAATACAACTTTCGCTAGCGGCGACGTCACGCATCGCGTCACCGTCACTATACGCGCGGCCAAAGACATATGAATGTGCTCACAAGTGATATTCTTTATTGGATATATCTATCTATATAAAAATAAATATAAATATATAAATAAATAGTACATAGTAGCACTTCCTTGTGAAAGGTCCCCATGTGAGGACTGAAACGTTGCTTTATGTGCCACATACCTTAATACAGCTTTACCTGGATTACATCTGTGTGCTGTTTCATTCTTCCTGCTTTGCTGCTGTGAGGAATACCTCTCTTTATATATATACACATACAATATATACTAATATATATATAAAAATGTGTGTGTGTGTGTGTGTGTGTATATATATATATATGCAAATGTAAATACAACTGTATGCTCATCTGCATGTCTTAGGCAGGTCTGCAACCCCGCCTTTCCCCATTATCACCCAGCACACAGCACTTCCACTGCAGCAAGGGATTCTGGGAAATGACATGCAAATGAGCACTTTTTGCTTCAAAAAACATTTTTAACATGGTTCCCTATAAGCTTAAGCTTGCTCCATGCAGCAAGCTTAAGCCTATAGGGAACCATGTTAAAAATGGTTTTTGAAGCAAAAAGTGGCACTGTGTGCTCATTTGCATGTCATTTCCCAGGATCCCTTGCTGCAGTGGAAGTGCTGTGTGCTGGGTGATAATGGTGAAAGGCGGGGTTGCAGACCTGCCTAAGACATGCAGATGAGCATACAGCTATATTTGCATATTTGCTTTGCTGTGGAGGGTTTTTGTCACTTTTTTACTCACCATAACTTAACTCAGTATTATATATATATATATATATATAAAACATACGCACGTTTGTGCCGTATGATATCCTATATGTGTGAACATAAATGTTATTTATATACACTCAATACAGGTACAGGGTCCTATATACCAGGAGTACGCAAATTAGGGGGCACGCCAAGGCATTTAAATTAAATGCCGGGGGACCGCGCGAGGCCTCTGCCACCTCTACTTACCGAGGTTCAGCCGACTTCAAGACGCGTGACCTTGGCAACGTGGCGTCAAATGACGCAGCGGGGTCATGCGATGTCACGGTTGCTATGGTAACGTGACATCAAATGACGCAACGAGTCACGTGACGTCACACGACCCCGTGGCGTCTTTTGACGCCGAACCAAGGTAATGGGGGCGGCGCAAAAACGGAGGAGAGCAGGCAGGGGGGGCACAGCAAGAAAAGTTTGCTCTCCCCTGCTATATACAGTAGCGCAGTATGGCAGTACTATATGTCATTGCTTGAATTCTGCATGGAAATATCTCCCTCTGGTGGCCATGTGTATGTATGACAGGTCTTATTTCTTACCCCTCAGATTGCGGGGTTCCAGCCTGATGTGACCTCCTCTCACCCCTCATCATGATGGGTCCTCTCTGTGTCCTCTGCATCTGCTTCTTCTCTCTCGTCCCCTGCACCCATATGAGTAAGTTTACACTGCACTTATGCTTCGCTTCACCTCTTTGGGAACACCCCTATTGAAAGTACCAATCAAACCAATGGAAACATCCCCCAAATATTCCTAACCGTATAGAAGGTATATATAAAAAACTAGCTGAGAGACCCGGCGTTGCCCGGGATGTAAATGCGTAATAGGTAGTATTATTTATAAATTGTGGAACAATAGGTGAGTATTTGTTGTAAAGGTTGGATAATAATATTGAAAAGAAAGATGGAAGAAAATGTAATACGATGTTGTATAAAAATGGTTTATTGTAACCACACCACAGTACAATGTATATTTCGGTGCCATAAGTGATGTAAAAATGTGAGGCGTGTGTCCTGCTAGGGTGTGAGGCGGCGGGTGGCGCGTGGGTTGTGAGTGCTGTCTGCGAGTGGGGTTCCTGCTAGGATGTGAGGCGGCGGGTGGCGCGTGGGTTGTGAGTGCTGTCTGTGAGTGGGGGTCCTGCTAGGGTGTGAGGCGGCGGGTGGCGCGTGGGTTGTGAGTGCTGTCTGTGAGTGGGGGTCCTGCTAGGGTGTGAGGCGGTGGGAAGGGGGGGGGGGCGGTGGGAAGGGGGGGGGAGGCGGTGGGAAGGGGGGGGGAGGCGGTGGGAAGGGGGGGGAGGCGGTGGGAAGGGGGGGGAGGCAGTGGGAAGGGGGGGGAGGCAGTGGGAAGGGGGGGGAGGCGGTGGGAAGGAGGGGGGAAGCGGTGGGAAGGGGGGGGAGGCGGTGGGAAGGGGGGGGGGAGGCGGTGGGAAGGGGGGGGGGAGGCGGTGGGAAGGGGGTGGGGAGGCGGTGGGAAGGGGGGGGGAGGCGGTGGGAAGGAGGGGGGAAGCGGTGGGAAGGGGGGGGAGGCGGTGGGAAGGGGGGGGGGAGGCGGTGGGAAGGGGGGGGGGAGGCGGTGGGAAGGGGGTGGGGAGGCGGTGGGAAGGGGAGGCGGTGGGAAGGGGGTAGGAAGGGGGGGGAGGCGGTGGGAAGTTGGGAGGGGAGGCGGTGGGAAGGGAGGCGGTGGGAAGGGAGGCGGTGGGAAGGGGGGAGGGGAGGCGGTGGGAAGGGGGAGGGGAGGCGGTGGGAAGGGGGGAGGGGAGGTGGTGGGAAGGGAGGCGGTGGGAAGGGGGAGGGGAGGCGGTGGGAAGGGGGGAGGGGAGGCGGTGGGAAGGGGGGAGGGGAGGCGGTGGGAAGGGGGGGGGAGGCGGTGGGAAGGGGGGGGAGGCGGTGGGAAGGGGAGGGGAGGCGGTGGGAAGGGGGGAGGGGAGGCGGTGGGAAGGGGGAGGGGAGGCGGTGGACAGGAAGGGGGGGCAGTGGACAGGAGGGGGGGCAGTGGACAGGAGGGGGGGGCAGTGGACAGGAGGGGGGGGCAGTGGACAGGAGGGGGGACAGTGGACAGGAGGGGGGGGCAGTGGACAGGAGGGGGGGGCAGTGGACAGGAGGGGGGGCAGTGGACAGGAGGGGGGGCAGTGGACAGGAGGGGGGGGCAGTGGACAGGGGGGGGGCAGTGGACAGGAGGGGGGGGCAGTGGACAGGAGGGGGGGGCAGTGGACAGGAGGGGGGGGGCAGTGGACAGGAGGGGGGGGGGGGCAGTGGACAGGAGGGGGGGGCAGTGGACAGGAGGGGGGGCCAGTGGACAGGAGGGGGGGGCAGTGGACAGGAGGGGGGGGGGCAGTGGACAGGAGGGGGGGCAGTGGACAGGAGGGGGGGGGCAGTGGACAGGAGGGGGGGGCAGTGGACAGGAGGGGGGGGCAGTGGACAGGAGGGGGGGGGCAGTGGACAGGAGGGGGGGGCAGTGGACAGGAGGGGGGGGGGGGCAGTGGACAGGAGGGGGGGGGGCAGTGGACAGGAGGGGGGGGGCAGTGGACAGGAGGGGGGGCAGTGGACAGGAGGGGGGGGCAGTGGACAGGAGGGGGGGGGGCAGTGGACAGGAGGGGGGGGCAGTGGACAGGAGGGGGGGGGCAGTGGACAGGAGGGGGAGGGGGCAGTGGACAGGAGGGGGGGGGCAGTGGACAGGGGGGGGGGCAGTGGACAGGAGGGGGAGGGGGCAGTGGACAGGAGGGGGAGGGGGCAGTGGACAGGAGGGGGGGCAGTGGACAGGAGGGGGGGGGGCAGTGGACAGGAGGGGGGGGCAGTGGACAGGAGGGGGGGGCAGTGGACAGGAGGGGGGGGCAGTGGACAGGAGGGGGGGGCAGTGGACAGGAGGGAGGGGCAGTGGACAGGAGGGGGGGGCAGTGGACAGGAGGGGGGGGGGCAGTGGACAGGAGGGGGGGCAGTGGACAGGAGGGGGGGCAGTGGACAGGAGGGGGGGGCAGTGGACAGGAGGGGGGGGCAGTGGACAGGAGGGGGGGCAGTGGACAGGAGGGGGGGGCAGTGGACATGAGGGGGGGGCATTGGACAGGAGGGGGGGGCAGTGGACAGGAGGGGGGGGCAGTGGACAGGAGGGGGGGGCAGTGGACAGGAGGGGGGGCGGGGGGCAGTGGACAGGAGGGGGGGCGGGGGGCAGTGGACAGGAGGGGGGGCAGTGGACAGTAGGGGGGGGGGCAGTGGACAGGAGGGGGGGCAGTGGACAGTAGGGGGGGCAGTGGACAGTAGGGGGGGCAGTGGACAGGAGAGGGGGGGCAGTGGACAGGAGGGGGGGCAGTGGACAGGAGGGGGGGCAGTGGACAGGAGAGGGGGGGCAGTGGACAGGAGAGGGGGGGCAGTGGACAGGAGGGGGGGGCAGTGGACAGGAGGGGGGGGGCTGTGGACAGGAGGGGGGGGGCAGTGGACAGGAGGGGGGGGCAGTGGACAGGAGGGGGGGGGCAGTGGACAGGAGGGGGGGCAGTGGACAGGAGGGGGGGCAGTGGACAGGAGGGGGGGCAGTGTCACACACACACACACACACACACACACACACGCGACACCTACCTGTACTTCCGGCCGCCGCCATCTTCTCACTCGGCGCCGCGAGGGAGGAAGGGGGTCCGCCATCTTACGCGCCGCGTGGCAGCCTGTTCCCACGCCGGGGAGGGAGCGGGAGGGAATGGAGCGGGAGGGAATGGAGCGGGAGGGAGGAAGGGGGTCCGCCATCTTACGCGCCGCGTGGCAGCCTGTTCCCCCGCCGGGGAGGGAGGTGAGTGTAGCGGGAGGGAGTGGTGTGTAGCGGGAGGGAGTGGTGAGTGGAGCGCGAGGGAATGGAGCGGGAGGGTGGTGAGTGGAGCGGGAGGGAATGGAGCGCGAGGGAGGAAGGGGGTCCGCCATCTTAGGCGCTGCGTGGCAGCCTGCCTGTTCCCCCGCCGGGGAGGGAATGGAGCGGGAGGGAGTGGTGTGTAGCGGGAGGGAGTGGTGTGTAGCGGGAGCTACACTGTGTGAGGTAGCGGGATAGGGGGAGGGACATTGGTGGCATGGTGTAGCGGGGTAGGGGGCCTTCCGGTCTGGTTGCGGTAGGGAGATGTGTGAGGTGCAGGAGATGTGAGGCGTGCTGTGCGGTTCGCGGGAGCTACACTGTGTGAGGTAGCGGGATAGGGGGAGGGACATTGGTGGCATGGTGTAGCGGGGTAGGGGGCC
The DNA here is from genome assembly GCF_040206685.1 of Ascaphus truei. Taxonomy (NCBI): domain Eukaryota; kingdom Metazoa; phylum Chordata; class Amphibia; order Anura; family Ascaphidae; genus Ascaphus; species Ascaphus truei. The sequence continues at coordinate 5,040,066 of NC_134504.1, forward strand.
TCGCGGTCTGGTTGCGGTAGGGAGATGTGTGAGGTGCAGGAGATGTGAGGCGTGCTGTGCGGTTCGCGGGAGCTACACTGTGTGAGGTAGCGGGATAGGGGGAGGGACATTGGTGGCATGGTGTAGCGGGGTAGGGGGCCTCGCGGTCTGGTTGCGGTAGGGAGCTGTGTGAGGTGCAGGAGATGAGGCGTGCTGTGCGGTTCGCGAGAGCTACACTGTGTGAGGTAGCGGGATAGGGGGAGGGACATCGTTGCCATGGTGTGTGAGTGGAGGCCGCGGCCTCGCGGTCCGGTTGCGGGAGGGAGATGTGTGGCGTGGAGGGGAGGGGGGGTTTGAAGAGGCAGTCTGCAGTGTTTGGTGTTGTGTGAATGTGTGTGTGTGTGCTGTGTTTGTGCGTTGTGTGTAGATTCTGTACCTGATTCGGCAGTCTGTGGTAGCAGACGTGAAGGTTTTGATAGCTGTGAAGCGTGGCCCCAGAGCAGGTTGAGGATTAGAGGATTGGGTGTTGCAAAAGCAAAGCGTTCCCAAAACTCAGTGAGGGGTGGGACAGTGTGGAAGTATTAGGGCATTGGTGTTGGACGCAGGCCAATGAGAGGTGTGCGGGGGCGGGCATTGGACGCAGGCCAATGAGAGTCAGTGAGGGGTGGGACGCAGGCCAATGAGAGGTGTGCGGGGGCGGGCATTGGACGCAGGCCAATGAGAGTCAGTGAGGGGTGGGACGCAGGCCAATGAGAGGTGTGCGGGGGCGGGCATTGGACGCAGGCCAATGAGAGTCAGTGAGGGGTGGGACAGTGTGGCATTGGTGTTGGACGTAGGCCAATGAGAGGTGTGCGGGGGCGGGCATGGCCTGAGCCGGAGTGACAGGCCCAAGGTCCAATGCGATTGACCCTTGGGACGCAGACATACAGTGATTTCACAAATATATAGTAGATATGTATTGCTTTAGGTTACCCCAATAACCACATCACCGACCGCAGTTTATTTTTGCGTGGGGTTCTTTTAACTGGCGCACAAAACCTCACCAGGTGTATTTATTTGTAAAAGTCTCGCTGACGAAGGTTTTTGTGTTCCCAGATAAACGTGGGACATTTCTGTGCCTTTGTTTGGCAGCCGGGAGACTTGAGGTAATTCACCTCCCATAGATGCTAAGTGGCGCAATGAAAAATGCCCCATTTATCATCAGTTTAACGCTGAAATTATCTCCATGAGGCTTATTCTATAAGGCGCCAATCATTGGGGTTTCCCGTGCCCACCGCTGGACGCATTATCCGACGTCGAACCCGCTTATCCGACGGGCCATTATCTGATGGAGGTTGGCGGGACACGTTCCGTCGGATAAGCGAGGACTCACTATATATGTGCGTGTGTAAACTTTTTTCCGGCAGCTACGGTGTGAGTGTGTGTGTGTGTGTGTGTGTGTCATATACACACACACACAGTTAAGTTATGGTGGGTAAAAAAAAAAGCGACACAAACCCTCCACAACAAAGCATATAGCAAATGGAAATATTACTTTGCTGCGGAGGGTTTATGTCACTTTGTTTTACCCACCATAACTTAACTAATTATGGTAAAACCTATCCCTGCTTCATTTTGCATAGCAATTATAACCAACCCCACACTGATGAGACCCATTAAGGATGAAACAGTGTCTGTGGGTGGGTTTACTGGTTATGCATCTTAACCCAGGCTGTGCTCAAAAGCTGTGAAATGCAGCAAGCATAAGCTTACAGGGGACCATGTTATATGGTTTTGAATCAGGTGGTGGCACTGTGTGCCCATTTGCATGTCATTTCCCAGAATCCCTTGCTGCAGTGGAAGCGCTGTGTGCTGGGTGATAATGGTGAAAGGCGGGGTTGCAAACCTGCCTAAGATGTGTAAATGAGTATACAGTAATATTTCCATTTGCTATAATATATATATATATATATATATATATATATATATAACAAACAAAGAATAGACTGCGCTCCTCAGGTGTAAAATCAGACTAATTACCAAATGATTGTATTAAATGGATATAGCAAAGGTGAATGGCAAAAGTGAATGCAACAGTATTATGGATGATTGACTCACACTAATAAAAATACATGCAATATGTTATAATAAAATGCTGAGTGCCAATGTTTAAAAAGCTGCTGTAAACACAAATATATGCCAGTGAACAATACAAATATAATAAAATGGCATGTGTTGGTAGTTTGACTACTGCACTAATGAATCCCTCATGAATGATACTAAATGAATGATGAATGGAAAAATACAGAAAAAATGACACTAAGTGTGTCAAAGATAAAAATAAAAATAAAAATGAAAAATGTGAAAAATATAAAAATATATCAACCAAACCAAGGGTCCATGCTAGGATCTGGCTGCTCTCATCAAGGACCAACGAACTCCCAGAAATCTGTGAACAACAAGAAAAGAAAGCGCCCGATCCTAGTGCAGCATGAAAAAATACAATTTAATAAAAATGAATATGAATAAAACCAACAAATGTGAACTCACAAACACAGGATAAATAAATGCATATAATGAGTATACTCATTCGCCAACCGCCCACGTTGTGCCTTGGATGGCGCGCCCTCTCTCTGTCTGGGTTTTCTCAGCTCTGCTGAACCGACATCCAGCAGGGGATACAGGAAAAAGCTCACCACAATGTGACCCGGAAGTCCTCCACAATGTTAGTGTATCCGGATATGAGGTCTGCAGTCCGTGACCCCGCAATGCAGGGGCTGATCAGAGAAGTCTCTCTGCACTCCCAAAGGCAGTCCGTAATGAGGTGGGCAGTGAGGATAGAGTCAAAATGTATATCACGGACTGCAGACCTCATATCCGGATACACTAACATTGTGGAGGACTTCCGGGTCACATTGTGGTGAGCTTTTTCCTGTATCCCCTGCTGGATGTCGGTTCAGCAGAGCTGAGAAAACCCAGACAGAGAGAGGGCGCGCCATCCAAGGCACAACGTGGGCGGTTGGCGAATGAGTATACTCATTATATGCATTTATTTATCCTGTGTTTGTGAGTTCACATTTGTTGGTTTTATTCATATTCATTTTTATTAAATTGTATTTTTTCATGCTGCACTAGGATCGGGCGCTTTCTTTTCTTGTTGTTCATATATATATATATATATATATATATATTCTGTTTTTTTTCTTTGCTTCTCTTGTTTGATTGTTATTTACTAAAAATGTGTGCAGCGCAGAACGCTGCGGGGGTGGAGGGCAAAGAAACAGAAGAATTGGGCGCTAACAAACGAACAAATGAAGCCATAAAGATCACACCCATTACATCATTTGCACACAAAAAATGGCTTTCTGAGCATCCTTTGCTGAGCACACGATCATTTCCCCAGATTTATACCTATTTTGGTTTCCCGCCCAGGTCTTGCAAAAATCGAGTGTAACGAAACCGTAGCGGTGCCACACGGTGGGACCGCGCAGATGATGTGCAGAAATATTAATGAGCAAACAAATATCACAGTGAAGAAGTGCGAAGGGAATCAAACTGAAAAATGTACTATTACATTGGTGGAAGTCTCAGGGAATAGGACGCAGGATATAAATGGGAGATTCCAGCTCCACAAAGAGCCCCCGACTGCAACTCTCACCATCTCCAACACCAAGGACTCTGATAGCGGATCCTACACCTGGAATACTGCGTCACGGGAAGGTCACCCTCATTTTGAGTTTAAGCTGAATGTCTCAGGTAAGTCATAACTGCAGAGAATATAAACTAAAGGGAAAGCATGCTTACTGCTTCAAACGCTATCCCAGTGTTTATCAACCGGGTTCCTAGGAATCCGTGGGTTCCGCTGGCATCTCTAAAGGGATTCCACTGCAGCCTGGGACTCTGGGTAATGATATGCAAATGAGCACTCACAGTGAGCCACTCCTTACTTACCCATTTTAAGATGGGCCCCTATAAGCTTATGCCTGCCGCATTACACAGCTTTACAGTAAATAGAGAAGCATTTACAATGCATCAGATCTCAGACGCGCTATTAGAGAGGGTTGGGGTTCCTTACAATGTATCTGATCTCAGACGCGCTATTAGAGAGGGTTGGGGTTCCTTACAATGCATCTGATCTCAGACGCGCTATTAGAGAGGGTTGGGGTTCCTTACAATGCATCTGATCTCAGACGCCCTATTAGAGAGGGTTGGGGTTCCTTACAATGTATCTGATCCCAGACGCCCTATTAGAGAGGGTTGGGGTTCCTTACAATGCATCTGATCGCAGACGCGCTATTAGAGAGGGTTGGGGTTCCTTACAATGTATCTGATCTCACACGCGCTATTAGAGAGGGTTGGGGTTCCTTACAATGCATCTGATCCCAGACGCGCTATTAGAGAGGGTTGGGGTTCCATACAATGCATCAGATCTCAGACGCGCTATTAGAGAGGTTTGGGGTTCCTTACAATGCATCTGATCTCAGACGCGCTATTAGAGAGGGTTGGGGTTAAAGAGGGTTGGGGTTCCTAACAATGCAACTGATCTCAGACGGCTGTTAGAGAGGGTTGGGGTTCCATACAATGCATCAGATCTCAGACGCGCTATTAGAGAGGGTTGGGGTTCCTTACAATGCATCAGATCTCAGACGTGCTATTAGAGAGGGTTGGGGTTCCTTACAATGCATCTGATCTCAGACGTGCTATTAGAGAGGGTTGGGGTTCCTTACAATGTATCTGATCCCAGACGCCCTATTAGAGAGGGTTGGGGTTCCTTACAATGTATCTGATCTCACACGCGCTATTAGAGAGGGTTGGGGTTCCTTACAATGCATCTGATCCCAGACACGCTATTAGAGAGGGTTGGGGTTCCATACAATGCATCAGATCTCAGACGCGCTATTAGAGAGGGTTGGGGTTCCTTACAATGCATCTGATCTCAGACGCGCTATTAGAGAGGGTCAGGGTTCCTTACAATGCATCTGATCTCAGACGCGCTATTAGAGAGGGTTGGGGTTAGAGAGGGTTGGGGTTCCTAACAATGCATCTGATCTCAGACGGGCTGTTAGAGAGGGTTGGGGTTCCTTACAATGCATCAGATCTCAGATGCGCTATTAGAGAGGGTTGGGGTTCCATACAATGCATCAGATCTCAGACGCGCTATTAGAGAGGGTTGGGGTTCCTTACAATTCATATGATCTCAGACGCGCTATTAGAGAGGGTCGGGGTTCCTTACAATGCATCTGATCTCAGACGCGCAATTAGAGAGGGTTGGGGTTAGAGAGGGTTGGGGTTCCTAACAATGCATCTGATCTCAGACGCGCTGTTAGAGAGGGTTGGGGTTCCTTACAATGCATATGATCTCAGATGCGCTATTAGAGAGGGTTGGGGTTCCTTACATGCATCAGATCTCAGATGCGCTATTAGAGAGGGTTGGGGTTCCATACAATGCATCAGATCTCAGACGCACTGTTAGTGAGGGTTGGGGTTAGAGAGGGTTGGGGTTCCATACAATGCATCTGATCTCAGACGCGCTATTAGAGAGGGTCGGGGTTCCTTACAATGCATTTGATCTCAGACGCGCTATTAGAGAGGGTTGGGGTTCCTTACAATGCATCTGATCTCAGACGCGCTATTAGAGAGGGTTGGGGTTCCTTACAATGCATCTGATGTCAGACGCGCTATTAGAGAGGGTTGGGGTTCCTTACAATGCATCTGATCTCAGACGCGCTATTAGAGAGGGTTGGGGATCCTTATAATGCATCTGATCTCAGACGCGCTATTAGAGAGGGTTGGGGTTCCTTACAATGCATCTGATCTCAGACGCGCTATTAGAGAGGGTTGGGGTTCCTTACAATGCCGATAAGGCAATCCGCCCCTGCCGACTGGTAAATGAAGAAGCCGATACGCTTGAATTTAGTCTTCCCAGCAAAAACAAACAAATAAGTCAGCCCGTTACTTTACGGAGGATTCGATCTCTGTAAAGAAATCCGATTACACCGAGAAGTCGTTTGAAAACAAAAATAATGTTGTTTTTTTCCTTGTGACGTTGACCTTGAAAGTCCTGCATCTGTAATCTTACGGTTACCCGTCTCACTACCAGAACGATGAAAGATCTGTCTGTATCCTAATCCCGCCTAGCGCCCAAGTCACTGCGTGCGCTATATAATAACGTAAAACTATTTTATTTTTTTGAGTAGACCCGAAGAACACGAGAGTCGGGGATAATAAGGACAAGGCTGTACAAGGACCACCGGGTGAGTGTTTCCTGTGCCTCCGAGGTTTTAGTTGTTCTGGATACACTGATGATGAATCTCAGCGCACTGCAGCCTCTCTGGTACATACTAAGGGGTTATTCATCAAAGACTCCCGGATGCAATGGAAAAAATACACCTTCATTTAATTATCATAGAGAAATATAAATATCCATTGTTTTGGTAAATCTGGTTCTGCTTTTGCGACGAGAAAATTTTCCCCCTTCCTGTGTCACTAATTAAAGATGGCTGCCTTCCCTTAGTCTCCGTAAGACAGTCTGCCTAGAAGGCGCATTCACCTTTTTCCAGGCAGCCGCAATAACACAGCGTTCAGCTGTCATTACATGAGTGATCATCTTACTTTCTGCCGGAAATAAAGATGATGGAGCTCCTCACAGCACAGTTGAACCAGAAAACTGACAAATTTCACAAAATTTGGGAAATATGGCCAGGAAACTAGAGACCCCATAGAAATAAATACAGAAAGACCAGACAAATGGGCTCGTCCTACCCCCTCCCACCCCTCCCACCCCTCCCACCCTTCTTTTTCTTCTTTTCTACGTTCTTCTCTTTCCTTTGTTAAGCCCATGAGAGACACTTACGGAAGCGTCTGCTTCCCTAACACAACCGGAAATAGGAAGACAGACCACACTTGTTCAAAAACAGTGTTATAGCAACTATTTTATTTCAGTAATGATGACGAACTGTTAATGCCCTTTGTTGTATGGACAAGTGACACTGTTAAAACATCACATGTATTCCAAGACTCTATATTTGTTATGTCTCTCTAAAACAATAAAAAAAATTGAAACAAAAAAAAAAGATGGCTGCCTTCAGGGTTCATAGCTAGAAACAATATATATATATATATTTATTTAATAATAATGACATTTATTATTATTAAAATGAAGGTAGTACTTATTGTTATCATCATAAAATAAAAAGATGGTTTATTTATTTATAAAATGTGTTACAGGAAGTAAAACAGTGAGTTACCTCTCGTTTTCAAGTATGTCCTGGGCATAGTTAATATGACAAATAATACATGGTTACAAATACAGTTACATAAATGAACGGGGTATACATTATATACAAGACATTGCGTGCACAGTTAGAGATAATATATATTATAGGCGCATGTAACAGTTACAGACCAGGTTAAAATGTGCGACAGCTTTAGTTATGAAAGAACTTAAACTGGTGGTGGATGTGAGAGTCTCCGGTAGGTTGTTCCGGTTTTGGGGTGCACGGTAAGAGAAGGAGGTTGCGTCCTTACCCGAGGTAGAAACATGGATAATTATGATAAACACAATTATCCATGTTTCTACATGGAGTCAGGAGGCAGCAATCCTCTTGTTTGATATATTATATAATTATTATTATTATTATTATTATCAAATACCAAAAAGATGTCTGCCTCCAGAGTTGGGTCCAAGCAGATTTCAATCATTTCTTCTTAGACACTAGAATATACATGCACATTATTATTTGTATTATCGGGGTATATTTTGGCTGCTGTTAAGTAAATTAATTTAGATAAAGAACACTTTTGAATGTAACAATTTTTACACCTCAGAGACAGAAGAAACGAGTGATACGAGTGCTAAAACAGGATGGTACATCGTGATACCCATCATCGTACTACTGATTGGCGCGGGTTTAGCCATCTGCATACACAAGGTGAGTAACAGATTCTTATTACTTCACTTCACTTATACAACAAGCGACAGAGAGGCCCAATGCTACATCCAATGTGACAAAAATACACAGTAAAATACTTATACATTCTCTTGAAAAAGGGTCATTTAGTTTAACCCTTTGGCCAAAGCATTGTAAGCATGCGAGCCACGGCAAGGCCATGGCAAGGCAGACCCAGTTTGCAGGACCTAACACTACCAGATAAAATACTAATACACCCTATTTCCTCGATTCTAAGACGCATCCTTGATTTAATAAAAAAAAAATTGGGAGGAAAATCCCCACTATATTAAATGTGTAGAATTTTTTTTATTAACTAGCACACATTTATCTGAAGGGGGGAGGGGAGAAGGGAGGGGGGGGGGAGAAGGGAGGGAGGGGGAGGGGAGAAGGGAGGGGGGGGAGGGGAGAAGGGAGGGGGGGGAGGGGAGAAGGGAGGGGGAGGGAGGGGAGGGGGGGAGGGAAGGGAGGAAGGGGGAGGGAAGGAGGGGAAGGGGGAAGGAGGGGAAGGGGGAGGGAAGGGAAGAAGGGAGGAAGGTAGGAGGGGAAGGGGGGAAGGGAAGGAGGGGAAGGGGGGAGGGAAGGAGGGGAAGGGGGGAGGGAAGGAGGGGAAGGGGGAGGGAAGAAGGGAGGAAGGGGGAGGGAAGGGAAAAAGGGGGAGGGAAGGCAGGAAGGAGGGGAGGGGGGGAAGGGAGGAAGGGGGGAGGGGAGGAGGGAGGGAAGGGAGGAAGGGGGGGGGGAGGAAGGGGGAGGGGAGGGAAGGGAGGAAGGGGGGAGGCAAGGGAAGAAGGGAGGAAGGGGGGAGGGAAGGGAGGGAGGGAAGGAAGGGGGGAGGGAGGGAAGGGAGGAAGGGGGGAGGGGAGGAGGGAGGGAATGGGAGAGGAAAGGTGGGGAGGGAGAGAATGGAGGGGGACACAGAGACACACACACAGAGACACACACACAGACACACACACAGACACACACACAGACAGAGTGCCGGCAGCGCACTTCCAGCAAGCAGAGTGGGGGGGCTTGTGATGCATGCAGCCGAACACACACGGCTCCTTCTGTGTGGGGGCCGGCACTTGGTGTCCCTACATGTCAGTTTCTGGTAGGTTCCTGGGTCCCCTGTGTCCAGGAATATAGGTCTTTGGGTGTCTTGATTTCAGCAGAGCCTTTCTGCTCAAGACCTCTTTCCTCTTGTCAGCACCCTTGTGTACTGAGGAAAATCTCCTCCCTGTTTTGGGGAACAGGCTTTTTCACAGAGCCTTCATTAGGCAGGTCAAGTGGTTGATTGCAGGTGTGCAATTAACCAGCACACTGCTGGATTAGAGGCAAGCCTGTTAACAGGGATAAAAGACCCGGTTACAAGCAGCTTTAGGTTAAACGCTGAAAGCTGCTGTGGCTTCTTCTGCAGCGCCCCCTGGCTGATTTTCTTTTTTTCAGTACATCGATTCTAAGACGCAGTCCTATTTCAGCCATGTGAAAATGGGGGGAAAAGTGCGTCTTACAATCGAGGAAATACGGTACCTCTATTAGGAGGGAGAAAGACCAACATTGGATCTATATCCAGTAAAATGAAAAGGACCTGCTGACTTGGGATTGTTTTAATTCACTGGGCTGTGACACTGACCAATCAGAAAGCTCCGAGTAGCAAAGCTGCCACTCCTACAGGCACTGACCAATCACATTGTGCTTAGAGGGATCCTGTGACCCTGTGTCGCCCACCGACGGCCGAGTTGATGTAACTGTGAATCTTGTGTTTGCAGAAGAGGATAATATTAGTTCCAGCTCCGCAGAACGAGTCCCAGCACACAATGCTGAATGTAGAGGAGGATGGAGACCCACCCAATGTGTAAGGGGGTGTATCTGAGATACACTGTATCTAGAAACCACAGCAAGGCCGGTCCGGGCTTAAACACTACCGACTTAGTCCATATCCTGGAGGCTTCGTGTATCCTGCTCCCCACATACACTCCTTGGAAGCTCTAATCGCCCGCGTGTGTATATATGTATATATAAACATTTACTATAAAGTTCCAAATAGATCAAAGATTCATTGGGCATAAAAAAAAAAAAAGACCAGTGAGGTGGGTTGTGGTTGGTCAAGAGACTCTATTGTGAGTGGCATTGGGCCACCGGCCATTGGCCGAAGCGGATACGGAGTATGATAAATAAGACCATTATGCGCCGATGTTTGTTTTGAGGTTAGACAGCTTTGTGGGTGTTTTTTTCCTACGGCCGATGTATATATGGGAGGAGGGTTACCACCTAGCTTTTAGTCCCCGTAAAAGTCCCACCCAGATCAGTTACCCAGTCCGCATACTGGGGTTGCTTGGAAAAGCACTCAGGGGACTTATTGTACAGTATACCAGCCAACGCACATCGACTTCTTCACTATTGGAAAGGGCAAGAAGTGACCAAAGTAAAATGAAGACAAAATGGCGATCGGCGGCGTTCCCTCGGGTCATCAGTAGAACTCACTGTGTTAGTGGTACGCAGAACTGACAGTTACACTGAATATATTTTAGCATAAGAAAACGGATGTTAAGATGTAAAAATCATTGAATTTTTTGGTGCAAACAACACACAGAACCCCAGCAAGCTCATTTTAGGAACCCCTGAGCCCCTACAAAATATATATGTATATAAGTGTCATATAAGTGCATTTTTTGGTGCAATATAAAAAAAAATGAATGTTTTATAAGATTTCTACCATCTTGCTCTTAAACGCTGTACCTCTACCACTAGTTTCGTATATATTGAAATTGCATGCACCTGGGGTGTTCTGTATCACTGAATGACGTTGAAATCCGATCAAATGTGCCATTGAAATATGATGTTGAACCGAGATGTATGTAGCTAAAAGGTGTGTATATAAAAATATGTATGTAGAGAGAGAGAGAGAGACAGAGAGATTACGAAAAAGCATTTGATTCTGTCTACAGCAGTCCCAGAAGACAAAGCGCTGAAGAAGAATACGTTGGTATTATGAAGAACATTTCCAAGAATGTCACATCAACTATTAGATTACATGAAGATACAAGCAAGATAAGAATCAGCGCGGGAGTGCAGCAGGGAGACACAGTGTCTCCAGGATCAGTAAGGGAGTGCGGCAGGGAGACACCGTGTCACCAGGATCAGTAAGGGAGTGCGGCAGGGAGACACCGTGTCACCAGGATCAGTTAGAGAGTGCAGCAGGGAGACACCATGTCACCAGGATCAGTGAGGGAGTGCGGCAGGGAGACACCATGTCACCAGGATCAGTAAGGGAGTGCGGCAGGGAGACACCATGTCACCATGATCAGTAAGGGAGTGCGGCAGGGAGACACTGTGTCACCAGGATCAGTAAGGGTGTGCGGCAGGGAGACACCGTGTCACCAGGATCAGCGAGGGAGTGCAGCAGGGAGACACCATGTCACCAGGATCAGTGAGGGAGTGCGGCAGGGAGACACCATGTCACCAGGATCAATAAGGGAGTGTGGCAGGGAGACACCATGTCACCAGGATCAGTTAGGGAGTGCAGCAGGGATACACCGTGTCACCAGGATTAGTAAGAGAGTGCGGCAGGGAGACACCATGTCACCAGGATCTGTAAGGGAGTGCGGCAGGGAGACACAGTGTCACCAGGATCAGTAAGGGAGTGCGGCAGGGAGACACCATGTCACCAGGATCTGTAAGAGAGTGCGGCAGGGAGACACAGTGTCATCAGGATCAGTAAGGGAGTGCGGCAGGGAGACACCGTGTCAGTAGGATCTGTAAGGGAGTGCGGCAGGGAGACACCGTGTCACTAGGATCTGTAAGGGAGTGCGGCAGGGAGACACCGTGTCAGTAGGATCTGTAAGGGAGTGCGGCAGGGAGACACCGTGTCACTAGGATCTGTAAGGGAGTGCGGCAGGGAGACAACGTGTCACCAGGATCAGTGAGGGAGTGCGGCAGGGAGACAACGTGTCACCAGGATCAGTAAGGGAGTGCGGCAGGGAGACACCGTGTCACCAGGATCAGTAAGAGAGTGCGGCAGGGAGACACCGTGTCACCAGGATCAGTAAGGGAGTGCAGCAGGGAGACACCGTGTCACCAGGATCAGTAAGGGAGTGCGGCAGGGAGACACCGTGTCACCAGGATCAGTAAGGGAGTGCAGCAGAGAGACACCGTGTCCACAGGATCTGTGAGGGAGTGCGGCAGGGAGACACCGTGTCACCAGGATCAGGGAGGGAGTGCGGCAGGGAGACACTGTGTCACTAGGATCTGTAAGGGAGTGCGGCAGGGAGACAACGTGTCACCAGGATCAGTAAGGGAGTGCGGCAGGGAGACACCGTGTCACCAGGATCAGTGAGGGAGTGCGGCAGGGAGACACCGTGTCACCAGGATCTGTAAGGGAGTGCGGCAGGGAGACACCGTGTCACTAGGATCTGTAAGAGAGTGCGGCAGGGAGACAACGTGTCACCAGGATCAGTGAGGGAGTGCGGCAGGGAGACACCATGTCACCAGGATCAGTAAGGGAGTGCGGCAGGGAGACACCGTGTCACCAGGATCAGTGAGGGAGTGCGGCAGGGAGACACCTTGTCACCAGGATCTATAAGGGAGTGCGGCAGGGAGACACCGTGTCACCAGGATCAGCGAGGGAGTGCGGCAGGGAGACACCGTGTCACCAGGATCAGTAAGGGAGTGCGGCAGGGAGACACCGTGTCACAGGATCAGTAAGGGAGTGCGGCAGGGAGACACCGTGTCACAGGATCAGTAAGGGAGTGCGGCAGGGAGACACCATGTCACCAGGATCAGTAAGGGAGTGCGGCAGGGAGACACCGTGTCACCAGGATCAGTAAGGGAGTGCGGCAGGGAGACACTGTGTCACCAGGATCAGTAAGGGAGTGCGGCAGGGAGACACCGTGTCATCAAAGCTTTTTACAGGAACGCGAAGAATTGTTTGAGGCATTAGATTGGGAAGAAAAGTGAATCAAAATGAGTCGCCTGTGATTTGCAGATGACATTGTTATTTTTGCCACAAGTCGAGTAGACCTTCAGTGATAAATTGGAGAATTTGCTGAAGCAAGTAAGAATGTGGCCTCCATATGAATTTGGCGATACCAAAGTGATGTTCCCCAAATTGGTCAACTCTGCAAAGATCGAAATAAATGGAATAGAAATGGAAGAAGTCGATGACTGTGTCTACCTTGGTCGGAAAATAACAATGGATGGGAACCTTTTGAATGAAATTAATAGGAGAATGAAGATGGGACAGAGCATTTGTAAGAAACAATAGGAACCTTCCACTGTGCATCAAGAAGAAAGATCATTCAGAAGCTTCAGACAATTCAAAGCAGTACAAAGAGATGCATGATGGGTATTAACTGAAGAGACAGGAAAAATAATGAATGGGTTCGAAACTCAACACGTCTGTGATATCTTCACAAGACTTAAGGAATTAATATGGCGGTGGGACGGACACTTCACAGGCAGAAATGACCATCGTTGGACCAAGATGGTACTCGACTCGATTCCAAGAAATAAAAAGACCAGGACGACGACCAAAAGTAAGATGGGAGGATGAGATCAGACAATGTGTGGGAGCGACGTGGAGAAGAGACGCTGTAACCGCAGGACCTGGGGGATCACTGGGGAGGCTTCATCCAGCAGGGGGGAGACATGGGCTGATTCTCTCTCTCTGTCTCTCTCTCTCACAATGAAATCCGTTAAAATGTGCGTTTAGGATGTGAAAAAAGATCATAGGGATTTGGGGTATGTACATATCAAATAAAATGTGTATATATTTTACATGTCAGGGAAAGTCCTTTTTTATGTGAAATTCTTTTCACGAAACGTGAAAACACAATTATTTGTACAAAATGAAACTAAATAATAATAAAAACATGTTTTTTACTAATCTCTTTCCAGAAAAGTGTTGGGCTCTTCTGTTTAATGAGACAGCTTGTTAATGGTATTAAATTAATGTCAATGTTCATTTTAATGGCACTTATTAGCAATGCCAGAAAGGAGCAGTTACACCCTCCACCCCATCCTCCTCCCCCCTCCCCCCCCCCCCCGTTTTATACCCCCAGAATGGGAAGCAGTGGGTCTTCGGTGCTGAACGGTGTTCAATTCGGCTATGGGTTACCCTATGGGATCTTATTAAGTTAGAAACAATGTTTCCCCTGTAAGAGGCAGGTGCAGACGTACTCACAAGGAGACAGTTTTGGGGAAATTTAAACATGGCTTTATTTAGCTTGTCCCTTTAAACACTGTACAGCATACAAAAACAAAATAAACAAAGCAACAAACACCTACAGTATCCCTGTGTAAGGGCTAACTCACTCCCCAGTCCCTATCTGGAAGACTGGGAGGAAAAACCCCTTACCAGCCTACCACCCCAAAGTTTCAAGCGGTACCTTAAGCAGGTGACCCTTTAGGTCAGTGGTGTCCGGGGGGCTTGATCTCAGCACAGCCTTTGTGCACAAGACTCTCTCCTCATGGCAGCACAGTTGGGTGCTAAGGAGTCTCTTTCTGGTTTTGCCCCAGCAGGGTTTTTTTTTTTTTACCCTCCTCTGATTACTCAGATGGAGCTGGTTAATTGACTAGCTGCAATTAACCAGCTCTCTGCTGGATTTTCAGACTAGAGGCAGCTTTATTTCAACTGGTATAAGTCCCTGTTACACCCTCAATCAAAGAAGACCCTGCAAAATGGTTTAGTGAATTTGACGTGGTATGCACGGCTTATAAACCTACAGCTATAGTAGTGACAGAGGGCACAGGTAAGAAAGGAGTTCATTTGAACAGAGAAGTGGCGAAGGAAGGAGAGATGGAGATATATGAATAGTTAGAGACATAATGAGGCTGGTAGAAAGAAGTGCATAATTTGAGAAGAAGTGAGGTCACAGCAAATATAAATAGTAAAGGCGGCATCACAGCAATAGTGACGTGCTGAGGTGTGCAGCCTGGGATAGATAATGTCCCCCTTTCCAGCGTAGTTCATATGCAGGAATCAGGGCCAGTACGTGTTGTCCACTTCTGCACTTCTTTTGAACCGAATGGGTGTTGCCACTTGGAGAGTCCTCCGGCAACCAGAAGCAGGTCCGCAGTGTTCCAGTAGGAAAAGTTCCCAACCTCCAGAGCTGAGTGCACGCTCCTCCTGCGCAGCAATATGAATGATTATCACACTACTACAAGGGTGACGTGCTGCTGAGAAGTAATGTGGTAATCATTCCGATCGCTGCGCCGGAGGAGTGTGTACTTAGCCAATGGAAGGGCAGATATGCCCCGTCATGGCCGCGGCCCCCCTTCCCCCGACCATCCCATCGCTCCCCTACAGACCGCGGCTTTTATCTGTGCACGCGCCGCAGTAAATACTGGGGTTGTCACAGACTGTGACCACAGAAAGTTATTTACAGATTTGGGGAAGGATGTTACTGTGCGTGCTCTCCATGCTTATCGCGTCTCCCCTCGCCGCAGGCTCATCCTGCTTTAAAGGTGCGTACAATCCCTGCATCCATGTTACAATAACTAGCAGCATATTTACCTATTATATTTGGGGGTACACTATATACACACATACGATACTAAACAAACACTACTAATAATAGTATACAACTAAGCGCTCTACCTACTAATAAAAACCCAATAAGGTGACGTGCCTAATGCACCGATGGTGATAATAATGCACAGAAATATTAATAATTATATGTGACTACAGTGACAATTTACAAGTACTGGGTAATAACTCAAACAATAAGTGAATCCTATAGTGACTAGTGGGTCAGCTAACTACAATGGCAGCCAAAAACACTCCATTCCGCAGAAACCTGCGCAGTGTGAATCGCTGCACAAGTCACACGCCTACTTACAGCAAATAAATAGGAGTGGAAATTGGAGGTGAATTCTACGAGAAGATCTGGACGCTGCACGGCAAACACAACTACAACCTTGGAACTGTGAGAACGTGACTTTCTAATTGCTGTGATCATTTGTACTCTTCCTATCCTCCAATACCTGGTTTAGTCTCTCCTCCTGCATCTCACTATGCCCTCCCTTATTGCTTTTTCTGTTTACCGTCTCCTCACTCCTTTGTAAACGTTTCTGTTCTCTCCAACTTCCCCACTCACCTCATATCCACATTTCTTCATCTCTCCTCCCCTCCACCTATGTCTGTGCCCATACACTGCACCATTATTTATACACCTCTTTCCCAACTTCTTTAACCCTCAATAAAAAGCACCCCCACAAATCCTCTAGTCGCACCTTTTTTCTACTCCTTCTTGCTGCTGGGGATCTCCCCTATACCTGAACCCAGACATAAACACACCTGCTCTCACCCTCACCTCCCTGCCATCTCCTCCCATGGAAATGGCGTTAACCTTCTGACCAACCTTAAAACTTGCCCCACAAATCAAGCATCCCAGTAGCCTGCACTCACAGCTATTCTCCCACACTCAGTCACTCCTACCACCCATTGTGGCCAAACACTGCCATCTACAGCACTTATTCCCTCACCTGCTGTCTCTGTAAGATTCCCAACATACCTCCTAGAGAGTGTAAGCTCTCCGGGGCAGGGATTTCCTTCTCTATGGTCTGATTTTTCTGCGCTTAATGTATGATTATAATTCCCTGTACTATATTCTTTGTGAAGCGCCTAGTACACTTTTGGCGCTATATAAAGACATACAATACAAATAGGTCTCAGGCAATAAACGTTATCCCTTATACCAGGCTATGTTGATTTTATTCATACATGGGTACACGCGTGTTGGAGACTTTGTGGATCCAGCTGTCTGACTGAAGCAGAAGACATCTTCCATTGCCTGAGACCTCTTTATTTGCTGTAAGTAGGCGTTTGACTTGTGCAGCGATTCACACTGCGCAGGTTACGGCGGAACAGTGGGGGTGGGGGGGGGTTGTACCTCCAGAGTTTCCAGTCCCCGAGAGATCTTCTGGGATCAGCGACTATTCATTGGGACGGATCTAAGTATCAGAATCCAGGACTGGTATTATTGACTTTTTTTGCGCCAAGGACTTTATTTCTCTTCATCATCGCATTGTTGTACAAATCATTTGGACAGATGCTGTATGGCCTTTTGGCTGCCATTGTAATTAGCTGACCCACTAATCACTATAGGATTCACTTATTGTTTGGGTTATTACGCAGTACTTGTCAATTGTTAACTATATAACAATCTAAGTACGGGGGTTCTCAAATCCAGTCCTCAAGACCCCCGAACAGGTCCGGTTTCCAGAATATCCCAGCTTCAGCACAGGTGACTCAATCGAACACTGAGTCTCTGATTGAGCCACCTGTGCTGAAGCTGGAATATCCTGAAAACCTGACCTGTTGGGGGCCCTTGAGGACTGGATTTGACAACCTCTGATCTAAGTGTATTGCTGAGCAGCTAACAGACACAGTGGGAGTAAAGGTGTATTATTATCAGGGTGACCATATTTGTCCCGGCAACAACTGGAACAAATGCCGCGCAGACGTGAGCGCCGACTGCGCATGTGCAAACGGCAAGCGCCTGATGCTTATGTGCGATCAGCCCTTGCAAATGTGCGATTGTCGGTAAGCACCGACCGCAAATGCACGGCCAGCGCAGAGAAAAACCTGGGACAGTGGGCAGAAGAGTCGGTTCCTGACACAAACAGCCATAAACCAGGACGCCTGGTCACCCTAATTATTATTAAAAGTGCAGACAGGACGGTAACAGTATCTTGAGCTCAGAGTAGAGGCGCAGAAAAGGTAATACAGTAATTATGTTTTACATCTTATAGAAGTGGCCCAACTCTTCCGTCTCAATAGATTATAGGGGGTGTTCAATGGGTCGCTGACCTCTCTGGCAGCGAAAGGGTTAATATTGCAATGCTCCCTGACAGTCACTGTGATTCCTTCTTTAGAAAAAAACAGTAACATTGGAATTGCCCAACATCCTAAAACCATCTTGGTTTGGCCCGGAGAATCCGCCAACATCAGCTGTTCCACCTCGTCCCGGGAGCCGATGATTGGGGTGTATCTGCGGAGACGCTCCAGGCAAATAATGTATGTGCATAATACTAATTCTGTGACCAAAGAACCGGATTACGAGACCCGTCTCCGTGTGACCGGGACGGTTCTGAATTTCACCATAACACTGCGGGATCTGAGTGAGGAAGACACCGATCTTTACCTGTGTGAGGGGGCAGTGGGCGATTTCAGGGACATCTGCGGACAGGGGACACTGCTTACGGTCGCTGATTGTGCTTCACAGACGGATCCCATTCTCAACCAGGGTCAGTAAAGTCCTCTCATATAAAAAACTGCACCATTTATATCAGCGTGTGCTAGCAACACACTCACAGAACGTATAAAAACCGCACCATTTATATCAGAGTGTGCTAGCAACACACTCACAGAACGTATAAAAACCGCACCATTTATATCAGAGTGTGCTAGCAACACACTCACAGAACGTATAAAAACCGCACCATTTATATCAGAGTGTGCTAGCAACACACTCACAGAACGTATAAAAACCGCACCATTTATATCAGAGTGTGCTAGCAACACACTCACAGAACGTATAAAAACCGCACTATTTATATCAGAGTGTGCTAGCAACACACTCACAGAACGTATAAAAACCGCACCATTTATATCAGAGTGTGCTAGCAACACACTCACAGAACGTATAAAAACCGCACTATTTATATCAGAGTGTGCTAGCAACACACTCACAGAACGTATAAAAACCGCACTATTTATATCAGAGTGTGCTAGCAACACACTCACAGAACGTATAAAAACCGCACTATTTATATCAGAGTGTGCTAGCAACACACTCACAGAACGTATAAAAACCACACCATTTATATCAGCGTGTGCTAGCAACACACTCACAGAACGTATAAAAACCGCACTATTTATATCAGAGTGTGCTAGCAACACACTCACAAAACGCAGAAATATATTCTACAGTATATACAACGGCAAAATCTCTACAGGCCATGATGTCGCTTTCATATAATTACTAGGAGAAGATGTATGTGTAATTAGTTGTGATGGGAGCGGCTCAGTGAGTAATGACACCGAGTGTGAAGCAGGGGAGCCCGGTTCTGTTCCCGGTGCCGGCTCCTTGTGACCTTGCGCAAGTCACTTTATCTCCCTGTGCCTCAGGCACCAAAAATCATAGATTGTAATCTCTGCGGGGCAGGGACCGTGTCTGTATAAACCCTATGTGTTGCGTATCGCGCGCAATACTGTCATTTGACGCGCTTTGAGTCCCAATAGGAGACTCTCTGTGTCTCTTTACTCAGTGACTGTCCCTTTATATATACTATGTAATATGTAGAATTACAAAGCGTGAGCAGTCGTAGGATCCCCCCGGAGTATCCGTATCGCCGGAGTGAGCACTGCCGATGTACAGCTTTATAACAACTCCCCTGCGGGGAAAATCGGGGCTGCGTTTGACTGTCCGCCGTCTTGTTGCGTATGTGATGCAGCGGTGACATCACAAGCCGCCGCTCACTGCAGTACAGGACAGCTTTATTCCCCGCCGGAGACTAACAACCACTACATCGGCGTGCTCACTCCGGTGTTCCGGATACTCCGGTGCTCCGGATTCTCTGGTGTTCCGGATTCTCCGGGTGGATCTTACGACTGCGGTTCCTGAAAAGGAAACACTTTTTACCTGTCGAGGACACCAGCTGTCCACTTTCCGTGATAGTAAGCTGTTCCCAAGAGGTTCCGTGGCCATCGCATACATCAGCTGACAATGCTGTTCTCTCGTGCTGGAAGTGGATCGACTGTGGTAACCCAGCCGTTTGTTGCATGATATGCTTAAAAGAACTGAATTTCTGTACGTGCCGTACTCACGCCTTGTAATTCTACACATTATATCATTTTTATACTACACTGAGTCGTGCGCTCGTTCCTTTATATATTCTTATCTAATGCAGAATGTTATTTTTACGCCACTTCAGATGTGGGGGTGCAAATACAAGGGAAAAAAGAACCCCCCCAACTCCTCCTACTGACTCTCCCCAAGGTGCATGCTGGGGCAGAGACGCAGAATGTGATACATCTCATTATAATCTGTGCACCATGTAACTACCCCCCAACTCCTCCTACTGACTCTCCCCAAGGTGCATGCTGGGGCAGAGACGCAGAATGTGATACATCTCATTATAATCTGTGCACCATGTAACTCCCCCCAACTCCTCCTACTGACTCTCCCCAAGGTGCATGCTGGGGCAGAGACGCAGAATGTGATACATCTCATTATAATCTGTGCCCCATGTAACTCCCCCAACTTCTCCTACTGACTCTCCCCAAGGTGCATGCTGGGACAGAGACGCAGAATGTGATACATCTCATTATAATCTGTGCACCATGTAACTCCCCCAACTTCTCCTACTGACTCTCCCCAAGGTGCATGCTGGGGCAGAGACGCAGAATGTGATACATCTCATTATAATCTGTGCCCCATGTAACTCCCCCCAACTCCTCCTACTGACTCTCCCCAAGGTGCAAGCTGGGGCAGAGACGCAGAATGTGATACATCTCATTATAATCTGTGCACCGTGTAACTCCCCCCAACTCCTCCTACTGACTCTCCCCAAGGTGCAAGCTGGGCAGAGACGCAGAATGTGACACATCTCATTATAATCTGTGCACTATGTAACTCCCCCCAACTCCTCCTACTGACTCTCCCCAAGGTGCAAGCTGGGGTAGAGACGCAGAATGTGATACATCTCATAATCTGTGCACCATGTAACTCCCCCCAACTCCTCCTACTGACTCTCCCCAAGGTGCATGCTGGGACAGAGACGCAGAATGTGATACATCTCATTATAATCTATGCACTATGTAACTCCCCCCAACTCCTCCTACTGACTCCCCAAGGTGCAAGCTGGGGCAGAGGTGCAGAATGTGATACATCTCATTATAATCTGTGCACCATGTAACTCCCCCAACTCCTCCTACTGAGTCTCCCCAAGGTGCAAGCTGGGGCAGAGACGCAGAATGTGATACATCTCATTATAACCTGTGCATCCATGTAACTCCTCCCCAACTCCTCCTACTGACTCTCCCCAAGGTGCAAGCTGGGGCAGAGACGCAGAATGTGATACATCTCATTATAACCTGTGCATCCATGTAACTCCTCCCCAACTCCTCCTACTGACTCTCCCCAAGGTGCATGATGGGACAGAGACGCAGAATGTGATACATCTCATTATAATCTGTGCATCATAGTATGGTGAATAAATAATAATCTAAAATTATTGATTTTTTTGCTTTTTATTTCGTACCACTAATAATTTTTCTTTTCTGGGGGGTGAGTTGGGGGTATATCTTTTTGGGAGCTTACACCATTTTTATTCTAAGGGAAGAGACCTTTGTCAAATGAATCTGGGCTTTGGGGGGAGGGGGGGTTATACAAAGAGGATGTAGGCACCCAGGTGTAGCAAAAAAAAATACTGCGGTGACCGTGGGTTTGTAAAAAATAGATCAAATGTGACATGTAGGGGTAATTGGTATCATCGCACTAAATAAATAAACGCCATCCTGTCTCTCCCTTTCAGAGTTCAATATAAGGCTAATAATTATCATCATCATCATGGCTGTCGTCATCTGCGCTTTCCTCTTTCTTGTGTTCATCATAGGAAAAGTCTATGTAAGTATCGTAAATCAGGTCAGCGGCCATTTTTTCCCCCCAGCGGAATGTTGCAGGTAAATATGTTGAGAAGCGCGAGACCGATTCCGGCTCATCTAAGATTTAAGATTTAAGGGGGGAAATGATCATTTGCAGGCGGGAAAGAGGGGATAAAATGTTAGTCGTTTTATTGGGAAAGGGGGACGGTTGAAAGTGAAAGTAATGTTGAAAGCGCTCTTTTTTTATTAAGATTTTAACCCCTTCGCTGCCAGTGGGGACCGCAATGCATTGGAAACAAAGGGTTTAATGACATGAAACAGAATTCTGCAATTATAGATGAACCATCCGATATCAGACCAAACGGCAGATTTAATTACCCAACGGGAAAATTGGGTTTTCATGTGTACAGCGCTTCCCAAACCTCACAGGTCTCTTCTTCACGCGTACAGCTTCCCAAACCTCACAGGTCTCTTCTTCACGTGTACAGAGCTCCCCAAACCTCACAGGTCTCTTCTTCACATGTACAAAGCTTCCCAAACCTCACAGGTCTCTTCTTCACGTGTACAAAGCTTCCCAAACCTCACAGGTCTCTTCTTCATGTGGTCAGAGCTTTCCCAAACCTCACAGGTCTCTTCTTCATGTATACAGAGCTTTCCCAAACCTCACAGGTCTCTTCTTCACGTGTACTGACCTTCCCAAACCTCACAGATCTCTTCTTCATGTATACAGAGTTTTCCCAAACCTCACAGGTCTCTTCTTCATGTATACAGAGCTTTCCCAACCCTCACAGATCTCTTCTTCATGTATACAGAGCTTTCCCAAACCTCACAGGTCTCTTCTTCATGTATACAGAGCTTTCCCAACCCTCACAGGTCTCTTCTTCATGTATACAGAGCTTTCCCAAACCTCACAGGTCTCTTCTTCATGTATACAGAGCTTCCCAAACCTCACAGATCTCTTCTTCATGTATACAGAGCTTCCCAAACCTCACAGATCTCTTCTTCGTCCGTCAGTACCTTACACCTTAAACAGCACACTTGACCTTGCATGACGAGACATTTTAAACCTCTGCGCACTGCAATTTCATCTACGAAGAACCCTCATGTTGGTTTACTAAAACTTTTTTTTTAAATCTACCTCTCCAGGGCCCACACGCCTACTGAAAGACTTATAAAACCGATGAAATGTAAAGAATACAATGATATCAATAACCCGCTAATTACCCATTTCTCTTCATTGAGCAGAGAGCAAGACAATCCCGGATAAAGAGGACCAGACTCACTCCGAACACCGTCTATGAAGATATGACGCAGATATCACGCCGTAACACAATAGGAAACGCAAACGCTTACACAGAGAGAGGAGCCGGTGTGTGAGTGGGGAAGAAATCCAGCCACGAAGGGCCGACACCCGGACACATTGCTTGTGCTTCTTTCTAGGTTATGTAGATATTTGGCGGTTGTTTTGAACACATTGTTGGGTGCAGATTCCCAGTGGTGCCATATGTGAAGGACCCTATGGGTTTAGACACCTTTACTAATGTTGGCACTTAACCAGTTTCACTTTCTTTGCTTTCTTTGGCCCAGATTCACAAAAGGGGGCCAAGCTTTTGCGCGCTTATACTCCCATTCGTATCAATGCTAAAGCTTGGCGCCCAACTGGGTGTCTTCATCTTTATGGTGAAGATGGTCAAAGTTCCGGAAAGACGGGGCTCATAACGTGACGTTAAATAGAACAGGAGCGGGCGTTATGTTCCCTGGGGTTACCGAGTATCCTCAAGGCTAATTATACCGCAGGCGCACCACAGGTTCTGAAAAGACAGCGCACCGGAAATAGTGAGGGGGGAAAAAAAGTGTATTAAGGTCCAAATATGACACCAAATAGGTCACATAGTGAACCGAAAGAATAGATTTGGGAAATGAATCCCCGATAGGTGCTTCTAATATCTGGATAATGATTGCAATATAGCATATGGTCCAGGAGAGAGTATGACTTCAGTAGAATGCATGTGCAGTATACAGGTTTGGATGCTCACTTTGTAGCCATACTGTGGGATATCAATTGAGGGGTGAAGAAACCCCACAGTGAGTGTGTGAAATGAGCACTCAATGAAGAGAGCACACCCCACACCCACTAATGGGAGTAAATCACCTTAATCCCTAGGCATGAGCAGGTACATCGCCTTACAATATATCAACTGCATAATTTAAGATACAAACAGTTAACTCACGGATCATAAATGTCCTGGAGAAATACGGCGTGCCTCCTTCCGGTAATGGTCAATCCAAGTAGAGAAGAATGGAGGAGCACTGCTAGAAAAAATGAAGGGCTGGAGGCTCGTGGCAAGTTAAAAATGCTTTAATCTATTGCATAAGTAGACCGGGCTACAGAAAGAGGAGGTTCTCTAACGCGTTTCGCGCTGTCAAAGCGCTTTGTCAAAGAGTAACCATTGTGTACAAAAATCACTCATTTATAGATGCCCGAGTGCGGAAGCAAGTTCCGCATCTATAATTCCGCATCAAGTTCGGGCATCTATAAATGAGTGATTTTTGTACACAATGGTTACTCTTTGACAGCGCGAAACGCGTTAGAGAACCTCCTCTTTCTGTAGCCCGGTCTACTTATACAATAGATTAAAGCATTTTTAACTTGCCACAAGCCTCCAGCCCTTCATTTTTTCTAGCAGTGCTCAACCATTCTTCTCTACTTGGTGAACCAAAAGGTTGGTGTCCTATTTGGACCTTTAATGCACTTCCTTTTTTCACTATTTGCCGTGTGCGGTCCCGTGTGATAACATATATAAAATGTAATAAAACATGGACAAAACGATTAAAAACTCACAAAAATCCAAAAGGTAACAGGCATTGTACATATATACACACGTACACATATATATATATACCCACAACAAAAAAAGGACAGTGCTAATATACTGACAGGGACTGGATCTTTGTCCCCTAAGATGTGAAATTAGTCTAACCAATAAATGATGAAAAAATGACCCTTGGTCTGGATAGGGATAATATAGAAGATGTACTATAAAGGATGGAATAAGACAAATGTCCCATCGAAATATAAAGTCCATACAATACGCAAATAAAAACCACAATAGTCCTTTGGAGACGCAGGCTGCTTTCCCCACGGGATGAACCACTCCCTGCGTGAATCTAAGAAAGGGAAAACAGACGGAGAAAGCGCACGCGCCTAGTGACCCCGATATCGCGAGGTTATAAGGTTTTGATCAAATGGATTTTGCGTTTTTTACAATAAAAATGTGTTTTTGTCTTTTCATTTTACTGACTTGTTTACATTCTCCCCGATGTCTCAGCGAGGAAGGGGGGGGGGAGGAGGAAATGGGTCCCTAATGTCTGTGTATTAGGAGGGGGGGAAAGGAACGTTTGTCTGTATATTAGGAGGAGGTGAGAGGTACGTGTGTCTGTGTATTAGGAGGGTGAGAAGTATGTGTATCTGTGTATTAGGAGGAGGTGAGAGGTATGTCTATCTGTATATTAGGAGGGGGTGAGAAGTATGTGTATCGGTGAGGGGGTGAGAGGTACGTGTAACTGTGTATTGGGAGAGTGTAGGGGGGCTCAACTCCAGTCCTCAAGCCCCCCCAACAAGTCAGGTTGTCAAGACAACCCTGCTTCAGCACAGGTGGCTCAGTCTTTGACTGATGCTCCTGTCTGACACTGCGGCCTCCTCTCGCTGCAGACTGGCGGCTGCCTCTTCTCACCCAGCTCACAAGTGTTTGCGCTTTTTCTGCGGTCAGCGTCGCCCTTGTTTTTGAGATTGGGCCCAAACCAAAGTGTGACCTTTTAAAACAATGCTGTTGTTCTATCCCCCCTCCCCCCCTGTAATAGCCGACCACTCATACAGCGCAGACCACAACATACATCTCTAAATGTCACGGTGAGATTGCTGCCGTCATCTCAGCCACCCCTGTTATCGCCTTACATAGCAGCGACAGAGGACACGGGCAGCAAAGTCACAGTCGCTGGGGAAAGGCGACACAGAGAACACAGGCGACAATGTAATGGCAGAATAGGGACTTATTTTAATGGGTACTTTACCTATTTTGTATGTCCTGTGCCCTATTAAACCCAGCGGTTCCTATTACACCTGTTGCCCCTTACCTGTGGGACTCCCTCACACTCAGTAAAAGCCCAGCACACTCTCTCCCCACCTGCAAGTCCAAACTTAAAACTCCCCTCTTAAATGAAGCATTTCAACAGCCTGGGCTCATGGCTACTGTCCCACACCCACAGTCACTCCTACCAACCATTGTGGCCACGCACTGCCAACTACTGCACTTACCCACCATGAAGGCCAGGCACTGCCATCTACTGCACCTACCCACCATCAAGGCCAGGCACTGCCATCTACTGCACTTACCCACCATCAAGGCCAGGCACTGCCATCTACTGCACTTACCCACCATGAAGGCCAGGCCCTGCCATCTACTGCACTTACCCACCGTGAAGGCCAGGCCCTGCCATCTACTGCACTTACCCACCGTGAAGGCCAGGCCCTGCCATCTACTGCACTTACCCACCGTGAAGGCCAGGCCCTGCACTTATTCCCTCACCTGCTGTCTCTGTAACTCTCCCAACCTCCTGCTAATACAGAATCCCACTTGTGGGGCACTCACACGTCTCAGACAGGTCTGCAACACTGCTCTCCCCCATTATCTCTTAGCAAACAGTGTTTCCACTGCAGCCAGGGATTCTGGGTAATAACATGCAAATGAACACAGTGTGTCACGCTTTACTTCTCATCCATTGTAACATGGGCCCCTATGAGTTTATGCCTACCGCATTACCCAGCTTATCAGAACAGCCCGTACCACTTAGAGTGTAAGCTCCCCGGGGCAGGGATTTCCTTTCCTATTGTCTGATCTGATTATAATTCCCTGGACTGTATTGTCTCTATTGTAAAGCTGTGAGTACACTGTGGGCACTGTATAACTAGCGCTATACATACAGAATATGCCTACATATTTCTGCTCATGTGCGAAAGCCAAGGGGCGCTGCACTGCCCATCTCCCATTGGCTGAAGCTCCGAACCTCGCGCTATTTACAGCAGCTGGCAGAGCAAGGGGCAATTTGATAAATGACCGTGTTATAGAAAATGTCTGACCACCTCGGTTTTATGCATATATTAGTATATGCAAATAGTCTGTGATGGTAGGAGAACCAGCATAATAACAGCTAATCCCGATCCCTGCCCCCCTACCTGTCCTGGGGCTCACCTGGCCGCCAGACCCCGGAGATGCCCGGTAGCCCCTTGCATACCTGTAACTGTCATTCTGTATTCCTGTGGGTCTCTGGACATGCGGCCGGAGAAACCCTTAGTGCATGCCGCATGTCCGGAGACCTGGCTATTGTTGGAGCTGGAGGGAGGGCAGGTATGCAGGGAACAAAGAGAAGAGTGACCGGGGCTGGAGATGGGGCCGGGGGGACCATCCGCCCAAAATGGGAACCATTTGGCCGTCCCACCAAACATCGCGGTGCCAAGTCCAGCAGGGGGTACCCTGCCGGCAGGGGAAGCCGTTGCCAAGCGTAGACTAAGTCACATGGACCAATGAGGCCATGAATGGATGGAATGATAGGAGTCACCCCAGTGGTGAGAAGATAGACAGAGAGCCCTGCGAGAGGCCCAATATGGTCCATCCACTACTCCACTACTTAGGTTTTCAAACATGGCTTCTCCATTTTGGCTTTAATTTTGTTAAATAAATCATGACACGGTGTAATATGTCATGTGTTGTTGTTCATCTGAGGTTGTATTTACCTAATTTTAAGACCTGCTAAGGAACAGATGGTCGTTATTATGTCCTGATACTGTATGCAAAACCATAGAATTCAAAGAGGGTGTACTTTCTTTTTCACACAACTGTATATGGATGTATAGTTATTATATAATTCAACAGGACAAATGGCAGGAGTACACCGGACATAGCTGGAAAATAATAACACCCAGAAAATGTATATACTGTCAGAGTCCAACTTGGCATTAGTACTATGAGACAAAATGATTACATTATTAGCACATAGATCTTCATGGGCCCACTCAGCGGACCTCCATAAGGAGGAAGGTGATCGAAGCACCGAGTCGCATTGGCATGGTGATTATCAAACCATTTAGACAAGAACACCCACAATGTCCATGCCCTACGTATATTATGCATATCATGTATCATTACATTGGACTGTCAAACCCCTGACGGGTCACTCAGAGAGAATGAGTCAGTATTGATGTCCCCTGGTACTAAGTGTGAAAATCCAGAACATATCTCTGCGATTGAGCACACGGTCACCCCTCTGAGCGAGGCTGGGATATGCCCAATCGCAGAGACTGAAGGGGAACCTAGACCCCCTTGAGTACAATGAACGATGTGCCTGGGTACTGGTAATCCAATAGCTATGTTTTTGATGGATCGTAGGTGTTCACAGATTCTCACTCTCAATGGGGTCTTGGTGCGGCCCACAGAACCTTTACCGCACACCCACATCCTAAGAGATATGACACGGGAGATGTTACATGTAACGTGTTCTTCCTACCGTGACTAGCTACTGCCTTAATGTGTCTGACAAATGGGAATGTACTACAGTGTCCGTGACATCCGTGTGGAGTTATAAACCAAGCCCCGCGGTATTTATATCCTGTATTCGATCTACGCGGATAGTCTTTGACAAAGCGCTGATATGCGCGGAACGCGTTGTAGTTACTCTGCACCTGCCTCACACCTAGCAGATTTATCACTATATAGTTTTTAGACCAGCACCTTGATCCAGCCCTGATAGCTGTGCTCTGATTTGCCAAATTGTCAGCTGGATACCGTTTACCGGAAGAACACTAAGGAATCGTTTCGAGTCAGTGAGCCCAGTGAGTACTTTCTAATTGGATCTTATTTGCGTATTGATTGTGGAGTTACATTAGATACCATGTTATATGGATGTAATGGGTGTGCTATGGACCCGTGCAGGTTCTGGAGGTTCACGTACCTTCCGCACTCCCGCGTTTTCTCGCCGCAATACTCCCTGCACATAGAGTGTACACCCGAAGCGGACACTCATTATATCCACACTGGGTGAATCTATATAGTCTGGCTGTGACGCTATACACTCCCGAAAAGGCTTTACAGTCATTAAACACCCTTTATGAACGGACTACAGCCCAACTGCGGGCACTTCCCTACATCATATCGCTCGAGCACTATACTGTTGGGTTCAGTCTCCTATCTCCATTGTCCTTCTCAATGCAGTCGCGGTAGTGAGGCGTGCGCGTCGCTAATGCGTGAGGTCATTGACGTCCGCCTTGTTAAGAGGAGAACAGAGACAGTGGACTGAGACAGTGGTGGGGAAGAGAAGCTCGGGGACACAGAAAGACCACGGCCGTGGACACCGGCAGGAAAAGGGGACGGGTTATTTTTGCCGGTGAAGGAGGCGATGTTTGCACCAGAGATTTTTATGAAAGACCCTTATTAAAATGTGTCAGTTTAACGTCAGTACGTCCGGCCTGAGAGCGCCGTACATCGCCCGTCGTGAGCCATCGTGTGCGAGGTCTCACATGTACTCACCGCTGTGACCACCACTGACCGCTACCCAGGATGCCCTGCGGTACGTTCCTGAGCAGTAACATGCACAGTGCCGAAGCGATGCTCTGCAGAGGGGAAGGAAGCTGCCAGTGAGCTCGGCCGGTGTATAATAAACCAAGAGCCATCACCAACATGTCTAGTGAAAACCGCAGCTCTATATACACACACAGCTCTGTCTCTGCACCTCAACACCGCGCTGCGAGTGCCTCTGCTGTTCCTGTACGAGCACAGCCACCCACACACAGCTCTGTCTGTGCACCTCAACACCGCGCTGCTAGACCCTCTGATGTTCCTGTACGAGCAGCTACCCACACACAGCTCTGTCTGTGCACCTCAGCACCGCGCTGCGAGTGCCTCTGCTGTTCCTGTACGAGCAGCCCCCCACACACAGCTCTGTCTCTGCACCTCAACACCGCGCTGCTAGTCCCTCTGCTGTTCCTGTATGAGCACAGCCCCCCACACACAGCTCTGTCTCTGCACCTCAACACCGCGCTGCTAGTCCCTCTGCTGTTCCTGTACGAGCAGCCCCCCACACACAGCTCTGTCTGTGCACCTCAACACCGCGCTGCTAGTCCCTCTGCTGTTCCTGTACGAGCACAGCCCCCCACACACAGCTCTGTCTGTGCACCTCAACACCGCGCTGCTAGTCCCTCTGCTGTTCCTGTACAAGCACAGCCCCCCACACAGCTCTGTCTCTGCACCTCAACACCGCGCTGCTAGTCCCTCTGCTGTTCCTGTACGAGCAGTCCCCCACACACAGCTCTGTCTCTGCACCTCATCACCGCGCTGCTAGTCCCTCTGCTGTTCCTGTACGAGCACAGCCACCCACACACAGCTCTGTCTGTGCACCTCAACACCGCGCTGCGAGTTCCTCTGCTGTTCCTGTACGAGCACAGCCACCCACACACAGCTCTGTCTGTGCACCTCAACACCGCGCTGCTAGTCCCTCTGCTGTTCCTGTACGAGCAGCCCCCCACACACAGCTCTGTCTGTGCACCTCAACACCGCGCTGCTAGTCCCTCTGCTGTTCCTGTACGAGCACAGCCCCCCACACACAGCTCTGTCTGTGCACCTCAACACCGCGCTGCTAGTCCCTCTGCTGTTCCTGTACGAGCACAGCCCCCCACACAGCTCTGTCTCTGCACCTCAACACCGCGCAGCTAGTCCCTCTGCTGTTCCTGTACGAGCAGCCCCCCACACACAGCTCTGTCTCTGCACCTCATCACCGCGCTGCTAGTCCCTCTGCTGTTCCTGTACGAGCACAGCCACCCACACACAGCTCTGTCTGTGCACCTCAACACCGCGCTGCTAGTCCCTCTGCTGTTCCTGTACGAGCAGCCACCCACACACAGCTCTGTCTCTGCACCTCAACACCGCGCTGCTAGTCCCTCTGCTGTTCCTGTACGAGCACAGCCCCCCACACACAGCTCTGCCTCTGCACCTCAACACCGCGCTGCTAGTCCTCTGCTGTTCCTGTACGAGCAGCCCCCCACACACAGCTCTGTCTCTGCACCTCAACACCGCGCTGCTAGTGCCTCTGCTGTTCATGTACGAGCACAGCCACCCACACACAGCTCTGTCTCTGCACCTCAACACCGCGCTGCTAGTCCCTCTGCTGTTCCTGTACGAGCAGCCCCCCACACACAGCTCTGTCTCTGCACCTCAACACCGCGCTGCTAGTCCCTCTGCTGTTCCTGTACGAGCAGCTACCCACACACAGCTCTGTCTGTGCACCTCAACACCGCGCTGCTAGACCCTCTGCTGTTCCTGTACGAGCACAGCCCCCCACACACAGCTCTGTCTCTGCACCTCAACACCGCGCTGCTAGTCCCTCTGCTGTTCCTGTACGAGCAGCTACCCACACACAGCTCTGTCTCTGCACCTCAACACCGCGCTGCTAGTCCCTCTGTAGTTCCTGTATGAGCACAGCCACCCACACACAGCTCTGTCTCTGCACCTCAACACCGCGCTGCGAGTGCCTCTGCTGTTCCTGTACGAGCACAGCCACCCACACACAGCTCTGTCTCTGCACCTCAACACCGCGCTGCTAGTCCCTCTGCTGTTCCTGTACGAGCACAGCCCCCCACAAGTCTCTGCACCTCAACACCGCGCAGCTAGTCCCTCTGCTGTTCCTGTACGAGCACAGCCCCCCACACACAGCTCTGTCTGTGCACCTCAACACCGCGCTGCTAGTCCCTCTGCTGTTCCTGTACGAGCAGCCACCCACACACCGCTCTGTCTCTGCACCTCAACACCGCGCTGCTAGTGCCTCTGCTGTTCATGTACGAGCACAGCCCCCCACACAGCTCTGTCTCTGCACCTCAACACCGCGCTGCTAGTCCCTCTGCTGTTCCTGTATGAGCACAGCCCCCCACACACAGCTCTGTCTCTGCACCTCAACACCGCGCTGCTAGTCCCTCTGCTGTTCCTGTACGAGCACAGCCCCCCACACACAGCTCTGTCTCTGCACCTCAACACCGCGCTGCTAGTCCCTCTGCTGTTCCTGTATGAGCACAGCCCCCCACACACAGCTCTGTCTCTGCACCTCAACACCGCGCTGCTAGTCCCTCTGCTGTTCCAGTAATAACACATACAGGACATGCATAACCCCCTCCCTCCCCCCCCCCCCCCCCCCCGCCGCTCTGTCACATCATCCCAAAGCTGCATGGCACAAATAACTAGTATTCCAGTAATGACATACCCGCCCCCATATACCGCTCTGTCTCTGCACTGCTGGGTTCCCCTTCTATACCAGTAATGACATACCCGCCCCCATATACCGCTCTGTCTCTGCACTGCTGGATCCTCTGCTATTCCAGTAATGACATACCCGCCCCCATATACCGCTCTGTCTCTGCACTGCTGGATCCTCTGCTATTCCAGTAATGACATACCCGCCCCCATATACCGCTCTGTCTCTGCACTGCTGGATCCTCTGCTATTCCAGTAATGACATACCCGCCCCCATATACCGCTCTGTCTCTGTACTGCTGGGCCCCTCCTATTCCAGTAATGACATACCCGCCCCCATATACCGCTCTGTCTCTGTACTGCTGGGCCCCTCCTATTCCAGTAATGACATACCTGCCCCCCATATACCGCTCTGTCTCTGTACTGCTGGGCCCCTCCTATTCCAGTAATGACATACCCGCCCCCATATACCGGTGTGTCTCTGCACTGCTGGGCCCCCTGCTATTCCAGTAATGACATACCCACCCTCATATACCGCTCTGTCTCTGTACTGCTGGGCCCCTCCTATTCCAGTAATGACATACCCGCCCCCATATACCGGTGTGTCTCTGCACTGCTGGGTCCCCTATTATTCCAGTAATGACATACCCACCCTCATATACCGCTCTGTCTCTGTACTGCTGGGCCCTCTGCTATTCCAGTAGTGACATACCCGCCCCCATATACCGCTCTGTCTCTGTACTGCTGGGCCCTCTGCTATTCCAGTAGTGACATACCCGCCCCCATATACCGCTCTGTCTCTGTACTGCTGGTCCCTCTGCTATTCCAGTAGTGACATACCCACCCCATATACCGGTGTGTCTCTGCACTGCTGGAGCCTCTGCTATTCCAGTAATGACATACCCGCCCCCATATACCGCTCTGTCTCTGCACTGCTGGATCCCCTGCTATTCCAGTAATGACATACCCACCCTCATATACCGCTCTGTCTCTGCACTGCTGGATTCTCTGCTATTCCAGTAATGACATACCCGCCCCCATATACCGCTCTGTCTCTGTACTGCTGGGCCCCCTGCTATTCCAGTAATTACATACCCGCCCCCATATACCGCTCTGTCTCTGTACTGCTGGGCCCCCTCCTATTCCAGTAATGACATACCCACCCCCATATACCGCTCTGTCTCTGCACTGCTGGGCCCCCTGCTATTCCAGTAATTACATACCCGCCCCCATATACCGCTCTGTCTCTGTACTGCTGGGCCCCCTCCTATTCCAGTAATGACATACCCGCCCCCATATACCGCTCTGTCTCTGCACTGCTGGACCTCTGCTATTCCAGTAATGACATACCCACCCCCATATACCGCTCTGTCTCTGCACTGCTGGGCCCTCTGCTATTCCAGTAATGACATACCCACCCCCATATACCGCTCTGTCTCTGTACTGCTGGGCCCCCTCCTATTCCAGTAATGACATACCCGCCCCCATATACCGCTCTGTCTCTGCACTGCTGGATCCTCTGCTATTCCAGTAATGATATACCCACCCTCATATACCGCTCTGTCTCTGCACTGCTGGATCCCCTGCTATTCCAGTAATGACATACCCACCCCCATATACCGCTCTGTCTCTGCACTGCTGGGCCCTCTGCTATTCCAGTAATGACTCATTCACGTTCACACACTTGTCACTCTGCCAATTCCCTGCTATGTCACTAGTGACCTTTCACCTTCTCCCCAACAGGAGTGATACACTGAACAGGCCACAGGTCACCCTGTGCCAGGACGGCCAAAGGTCACTTCTGGCCAGTGTGCCAACTTGTGTTGGGAGGGACAGACTCAATGGCCCACCCAGAAGCAGCAACCCTCCCTACGGTCACGGCATCGAAGGATTGACGCTTCGGGGGGATCCCCACTCACAAGCATGGACCCCCGCAGCGCGATCACGGAAGACACGGTCCCCAGCACCGCAGACTTTTGCCTGACCGTTCGTGGTATCGGGTGCAGGAAGTCTTGCTACATCTGTAGGTCCCTGCTGTCCCCAGGTTACCCACTAGGCACGTGCCAAGGTTAGGGGACCCCCCGTTGGTCACGGTGGCCCGGTGCTGCGGCTCCCCCTGCAGTCACTCTCCTGTCGGGCGCCGGAATCCAAATTCCGCCCGCCCGGAGGATGGAGCTGGGGACTCCCCGGACCTCACCCCAAGGTAAGGTGCGTGTGTAAGGGAGAGGTGTGTCTCTTACCTTCCCCGGATCGGCCCTCCTCCTGCAGCGTCGTGTTGTCATGGCGACCCGGCGCGACGTGGCATGACGCAGAGACGCTGCGGGAGGAGGGACGCCTCGGGGAAAGGCCCCGCAAAGTGCCTAGGGGACCCAGAGGGTCTTAATCCGCCACGGGCACAGAAGAGGTTAAAACTAAACTAACAAAAGAACAAAACAGGGTTTTTAATCAGATAAAAGTCTCCGGTTCTTTTGAAGCAGCTAAAATGAAGAGCGGAAATCCAGGCAGTTTGATCATAAATAATAAACAACCGTGCGTCGAGCCTGTCACCGCTCAGCGTACCGGTACAATCCGCATTCTTAGCACTTAGATTGCCAGCTGTTCGGGGCAGGATCATGTACCTGTCGCGCCTGTCCTCGTTCTGTACACTTTTATTTCCCGTGTTTGTATTGTCATTTTGTGACGCGCTGCGCACACTGCGGGCGCGTCGTGCATAATACTGCGCCACGCAGAGATACCGTAGCGAAGGTGAAACAGACGGGAGAATAGAGGGACGTGCTAATGTAAGAATACAATAGGGTGTCTTTTTATAACTCCGGTCCTCAAGAGCCCCCAACAGGTCGGGTTTTAAGGATATCCCTGCTTCAGCAAAGGTGGATAAGTCGGTCCCAGCTGCAGCACAGGTGGCTTCAATCAGTCAAAGACTGAGCCACTGATTGAGCCACCTGTGCTGAAGCAGGGATATCCTGAAAACCCGACCTGTTGGTGGGGGAGGGGGTCTTGAGGACTGGAGATGCCCCCCCCCCTGCTTTGCCGCTCCGGTGTCAGGGAGGAAGCAGAGAGATGGTGACACCTTTCGTGTGCCACGGTGCGAGAATGCTGCAGATCGTATCGTGTGTGTTTGCAGAAACCGCAATGTAACCACAGTTTGCACACCCCCACCCTGGACACTGACACTATGGCACCCATGCAGCAGCACCCTGCTGACACACTATGGCACCCATGCAGCAGCACCCTGCTGACACACTATGGCACCCACACAGCAGCACCCTGCAGACACAATATGGCACCCACACAGCAGCACCCTGCTGACACACTATGGCGCCCACACAGCAGCACCCTGCAGACACACTATGGCACCCACACAGCAGCACCCTGCTGACACACTATGGCGCCCACACAGCAGCACCCTGCTGACACACTACGGCACCCACACAGCAGCACCCTGCTGACACACTACGGCACCCACACTGCAGCACTCTGCTGACACACTATGGCACCCACACAGCAGCACCCTGCTGACACACTATGGCGCCCACACAGCAGCACCCTGCTGACACACTATGGCGCCCACACAGCAGCACCCTGCAGACACACTATGGCACCCACACAGCAGCACCCTGCTGACACACTACGGCACCCACACAGCAGCACCCTGCAGACACACTATGGCACCCACACAGCAGCACCCTGCTGACACACTACGGCACCCACACAGCAGCACCCTGCTGACACACTACGGCACCCACACAGCAGCACCCTGCTGACACACTACGGCACCCACACAGCAGCACCCTGCTGACACACTACGGCACCCACACAGCAGCACCCTGCTGACACACTACGGCACCCACACAGCAGCACCCTGCTGACACACTACGGCACCCACACAGCAGCATTTCCTTTAATGGGGAGAGAAACAGTACTGTGAGAATACCGACAGGCAAACACATGGTTAGATAAGGTAAAGTAACCCTTACACTGCCACGTGGCAGGGCGGGCATTGCAAGTGGCTTCTCACCTCCATCATTTAACGTGACCTCTGGTGTGCAGAGAAGGACCACACTGCCCACTACGGACACTTTCGCCCTGTGTCCAGCTCAAGAATGTTCTGATTTCTTAGCGTTAGCCATGACCACCTCTGCTGGAGGGGCGTTCAACGTAGCCACCCCCTGTTCTGCGAAGACGTTCTTCCTCACAGCCGACCACCCTCCAGCTTCAGAGAAGGGGCTCACCCTGAAATCTGCCCCCGTGTTGAATCCCTGTATGTATGTGAGTTTCTATCACACTTTCTGCCCTCTCTCCCTTCTCTCCTCCAAGCTGGATATATGAGCCCAGTTTGGCTCCATTAAATGGCGCGGCGTTAAGTTTGTGCGGCGTTAATGCGAATGATCATCGCAGGGAATTAACGCTATGTTATATAGGTCTTACTTAAAGATGGCGTTACTCACATCCACACCCTGAAATAAGGCTTTTGATGGAGGGGGGGGGGGGGAGGGATTAGGGGTAGGAGAGAGAGTAATGGGACGTTTGGCCGGGACCAAAATGCTGCCGGTCTTCTGCCGCCAGGACTCTTTGCCGCAGGGCAGCTCGCTGCGATGTCCGCCACACCCAATCAGGTATATTAAGCGCATGTTTAAATTTCCTGTGCGGGACATTTAAAGGTGGCGTGTCGGAGCGGGCGTGTAGGAAGTGTAGCGGCCCCACACGTGACATTTAAGCATGCGCTTATCAGAGCTGGCTTCTGGGAGCAGGCAGGAATGGAGCGACATGTCCCAGCGGCATTTTGGACGCAGCCAGACATCAGAGAGAAGAGAGAGAGACAGAGAGAGAGACAGAGAGAGAGAGACAGAGAGAGAAAGACAGAGAGAGAAAGACAGAGAGAGAAAGACAGAGAGAGAAAGACAGAGAGAGAGAGACAGAGAGAGAGAGACAGAGAGAGAGACAGAGAGAGAGACAGAGAGAGAGACAGAGAGAGAGACAGAGAGAGAGACAGAGAGAGAGACAGAGAGAGAGACAGAGAGAGAGACAGAGAGAGAGAGAGAGACAGAGAGAGAGAGACCTCACAGACTATTCCCTTGTCTGGGTCATAAGGTGTCCTACACAATAGCACTGCTTAGTATATATGGGCCACGCTCTCCAGAACAAAAAACATGGCAGAAAAATCCAATGATGGCGGCCGCGTTTTCACCCAATTTGTTGATCGGGAAACACCGGTTCCCGGGAAGTATTTCATTGACGCGATAGCAATTATCAGTGCATTAACGAAGGACAATGGGCGTGCGCGTCTGTGTACATATTACTGACGTGAAAGACACGCGTGACAAACCCGACACGCACACAAAAACAGCAGATTTCTACATTAAAAAAAAGTTAATTTTGACCAAAAAACAAAAAGGTTGCTTACCCCTTCGTTGCTGACCGGTGCGCCTATCTGGCAGCGAAAGGGTTACGCAAGTTTGGGCGCGGCCGTAACGCCAGAAACCGTTTGATGCTAAGAAAACGTAAATGAAAATAATATTAACATTGGTTAAAGTGTGACGTCTTTGTAAAGTGCAGAATACACTCCATAGAACGAAAGTTATATATACATTACAATATCTCAGTAACGCGGAGGCGCGAGACGGAAAAGCAAAAGTCCACTTCCCCTTGCCTCCCCAAGAGCTGACGCTCTAACTGGCAGTCCTGCTGCCTTGATTTTATGAGGGGGGCCTGTTCAATGATCCATGGGACTTGGGAATATCTCCCAACGATAACATTGTGTCAGCAGCGGATAAATAAGACTATAAACCACAATTAAGCAGTGTTAACAAGGTAGCCCCTGAAGGCATGCAGAACCCAAACAGGTGGTCTCACACCTCCCCGCCCCCCCCATCCGGAAACCTTCCAATGCCCCCCTGAATTACAGCCCGACTCACAAATATTTAACTTCCCAGGTCCAAAATCTGTGAGATTTAGGAGCAAAAGAATTCCTGCTAAATAACTGAAAATGAGAGATGTTTAACGCTGAGACGGCATTGAAGTCTGTGGTTTAGGCCCATATCTACTGAACAGTGCTACCCCCCAAGACTAGAGATGGACCAACCGGTCAAAATCCATTTCGCGGAATTTCCCGAGCTTTCCGTTCCAGTTTGCGCAGATAAATAAAAAAACGCCATTGGATACAATGCGCTGGCGGGTTTTACCGATCCGCGGATTACGCAATGCGCTGGCGGGTTTTACCAATCCGCGGATTACGCAATGCGCTGGCGGGTTTTACCGATCCGCGGATTACGCAATGCGCTGGCGGGTTTTACCGATCCGCGGATTACGCGATGCTCCCTCCGCGGATTGGATTGTCGGTGTTTAAAAAACAAAATACGAAAACAGACGAATCGCCTTTTTTGAGATTGATTCGCGGAAATCCGCCAACCAACGGCATCGGCCGATCCGCTGCGAATTCCGATCCGTCCATCTATACCCAAGCCAGGGCTGCCAGGTGTCCGGTACTGAACCGGGCCGTCCTGTATTTGGACACAGTCCCGTAAATAGTGAGGAGAGGTAATACCGGACATGGGTAGTACCCCCATTTCACACCTCGCAAGCCCCCTCTATTTCGCCCCCTCTATTTCCCCCCCTCTTCCCATGTATTTCTCTCCCCTCCGTCCCACCCACTCTCTCTCCCCACCCCGTCAATTACCCCACTATCACTCAATCCCCCCTCCTCACTCATTCCCTCGCCCCACAAAAACATACAAACCCCCCTCACCCCAATTACATACAACACCCCCTGCCCCCCCTCACCCAAAATACATACAACACCCCCATTCCAAATACATACAATGCCCCCTCCCCAACCCAAAAGACATACAATGCCTCCCAAATACATACAATGCCCCCTCCCCAACCCCAAATACATACAATGCCCCCTCCCCAAATACATACAATGCCCCCTTCCCACACCCCAAATACATACAACATACAACGCCCCCCAAATACATACAATGCCCCCTCCCCAACCCAAAAGACATACAATGCCTCCCAAATACATACAATGCCCCCTCCCCAACCCCAAATACATACAATGCCCCCTCCCCAAATACATACAATGCCCCCTTCCCACACCCCAAATACATACAACATACAACGCCCCCCAAATACATACTCCCCAACCCCAAATACATACAATGCCCCCTCCCCCCACCCCAAATACATACAACACCCCCACCCCAAATACATACAATGCCCCCTCCCCAACCCCAAATACATACAATGCCCCCTCCCCCCACCCCAAATACATACAACGCCCCCCAAATACATACAATGCCCACTCCCCAACCCCAAATACATACAATGCCCCCTCCCCAACCCCAAATACATACAATGCCCCCTCCCCAACCCCAAATACATACAATGCCCCCTCCCCCCCACCCCAAATACATACAACGCCCCCCAAATACATACAATGCCCCCTCCCCCCACCCCAAATACATACAATGCCCCTCAAAATACATACAATGCCCCCTCCCCCCACCCCAAATACATACAATGCCCCTCAAAATACACACAATGCCCGGGCCCCACCCCAAATACATACAACATACAGACTTACCTTGGGGGTGGTCTCAGGCCTAGTTGTTGCCGGGCCCGGCTCCCTCCCTGCCCTTTGGGATTGTGGGTTTTTGTGTCCTCCTTAAACTACTTTCTGGCACCCCGGGAATAAACAGAAGGGGGGGATTTGCGGGCATTTTCAAGATGGCTACTCCCCGACACCCCGAAGTGGCGGCAGTTGCCATGGTGACGCTCGGTGCATGCAGGATTGAGGCCTGCGCTTGCGGTGAAAGCACAGGAGATCCACTGGGTTCAGTTGGTGGGATCCATAGATTTCAAGGCCTAGGACCATAAACCTAACTGCAAACATGACTGGGACAGTATACTCCTGGGGGTGCACCCCTCAGCCAGTGCTAGGAGGGACTCACAGGATGCAGTGACTGAGGGGGGCTCACAGGATGCAGTGACTGAGGGGGGCTCACACAGGATGCAGTGACTGAGGGGGCTCACAGGATGCAGTGTCTGAGGGGGGACTCACACAGGATGCAGTGACTGAGGGGGGACTCACACAGGATGCAGTGACTGAGGGGGCTCACAGGATGCAGTGACTGAGGGTGGCTCACAGGATGCAGTGACTGGGGGGACTCACACAGGATGCAGTGACTGAGGGGGGCTCACAGGATGCAGTGACTGGGGGGACTCACACAGGATGCAGTGACTGAGGGGGCTCACAGGATGCAGTGACTGAGGGGGGGCTCACACAGGATGCAGTGACTGAGGGGGCTCACAGGCTGCAGTGACTGCGGGGGCTCACAGGATGCAGTGACTGAGGGGGGCTCACAGGATGCAGTGACTGAGGGGAGACTCAAAGGATGCAGTGACTGAGGGGGGCTCACAGGCTGCAGTGACTGCGGGGGCTCACAGGATGCAGTGACTGAGGGTCTCACAGGATGCAGTGACTGAGGGGGCTCACAGGATGCAGTGACTGAGGGGGCTCACAGGATGCAGTGACTGAGGGGGCTCACAGGATGCAGTGACTGAGGGGGGGCTCACAGGATGCAGTGACTGAGGGGAGACTCACAGGATGCAGTGACTGAGGGGGCTCACAGGATGCAGTGACTGAGGGGGACTCACAGGATGCAGTGACTGAGGGGGACTCACAGGCTGCAGTGACTGTGGGGGCTCACAGGCTGCAGTGACTGAGGGGCTCACAGGATGCAGTGACTGAGGGGAGACTCACAGGATGCAGTGACTGAGGGGGCTCACAGGATGCAGTGACTGCGGGGGACTCACAGGATGCAGTGACTGAGGGGGGCTCACAGGATGCAGTGACTGAGGGGGGCTCACAGGATGCAGTGACTGAGGGGCTCACAGGATGCAGTGACTGAGGGGCTCACAGGATGCAGTGACTGAGGGGCTCACAGGATGCAGTGACTGAGGGGGGACTCACAGGATGCAGTGACTGAGGGGCTCACAGGATGCAGTGACTGAGGGGCTCACAGGATGCTGTGACTGAGGGGGGCTCATATGATGCAGTGACTGAGGGGGGACTCACAGGATGCAGTGACTGAGGGGGGACTCACATGAGGCAGTGACTGAGGGGGGCTCACAGGAGGCAGTGACTGAGGGGGGCTCACAGGATGCAGTGACTGAGGGGTCTCACAGGATGCAGTGACTGAGGGGAGACTCACAGGATGCAGTGACTGAGGGGGCTCACAGGATGCAGTGACTGAGGGGAGACTCACAGGGTGCAGTGACTGAGGGGGGACTCACAGGATGCAGTGACTGAGGGGGACTCACATGATGCAGTGACTGAGGGGGACTCACATGATGCAGTGACTGAGGGGGACTCACACAGGATGCAGTGTCTGAGGGGGGACTCACACAGGATGCAGTGTCTGAGGGGGGACTCACACAGGATGCAGTGACTGAGGGAGACTCACAGGATGCAGTGACTGAGGGGAGACTCACAGGATGCAGTGACTGAGGGGAGACTCACAGGATGTAGTGACTGAGGGGGGACTCACAGGATGCAGTGACTGAGGGGAGACTCACAGGATGCAGTGACTGAGGGGAGACTCACAGGATGCAGTGACTGAGGGGGGCTCACAGGATGCAGTGACTGAGGGGGACTCACAGGATGCAGTGACTAAGGGGGGCTCCAATGACTTAGGGGGGCTCACAGGATGCAGTGACTGAGGGGGGACTCACAGGATGCAGTGACTGAGGGGGGACTCAGGATGCAGTGACTGAGGGGGACTCACAGGATGCAGTGACTGAGGGGGACTCACAGGATGCAGTGACTATGGGGAACTCACAGGGTGCAGTGACTGAGGGTGGACTCAGAGGATGCAGTGACTGAGGGGGGACTCACAGGATGCAGTGACTGAGGGGGCTCACAGGATGCAGTGACTGGGGGGGCTCACAGGATGCAGTGACTGGGGAGACTCACAGGATGCAGTGACTGAGGGGGGCTCACATGTAAGTGGGGTGTCTGGTTTGGGGTGTAGCGAGTTCGGTGACTGGCTGGTGCAGTATGCAGAGACTCAGCAGAGGGCGCTGTGCGGAGAGAGTGAGTGAGGGAGAGACGCGGACAGTGTGAGTGTAATATTTAACCCCTTCTGGAGTGACCCCTCAGAGTGCAGTGTGAGTGCTCACTTCCCCATGCCCTCTCTCTGGTGTGTGTGTGTGCTCACTATTACAATAGATATATATAAAATACTGCAATGCATTGCATGTTCTCTCGGTCACTGTCCCCCTCTGCTGCTTTCCAGCATTAATGTGGGATATAATTAATATTAATCATTGTATTCATGTATTATTATTATTAATAATTATTATTAATAATATTATTGTATCATTATTACAATGGATATAAATAAAATACTGCAATGCATTGCATGTTCTCTCGGTCACTGTCCCCCTCTGCTGCTTTCCAGCGTGAATTTGGGGTTGGTATTAATTCTAATTCTTGTATTATTATCATGATAATAGATCAATAAAAATACTGCAATACGTCATGTCCTCTCTGCTCCTTCCCACCGTCACTGCCCCCTGAACTCCTTTTCAACATGAGTACCGTATATGAATACTTATTATTAATAATAATATCCTAATAACCAGTGTTCGACAAACCTATACATTTGCTCGCCCCGGGCGAGTGGATTTAACCCCCGGGCGAGTAAATATTGGCCCAAGCAGCACACGTTTGGTACTAGTTGGCGAGTAGATTTTTTTGTGTGGCGAGTAGATTTTTTTGTGT
This sequence comes from Ascaphus truei, assembly GCF_040206685.1. NCBI lineage: Eukaryota > Metazoa > Chordata > Amphibia > Anura > Ascaphidae > Ascaphus > Ascaphus truei. Next base: position 5,082,642 of record NC_134504.1, read on the forward strand.
GGCGAGTAGATTTTTTGGTGTTTTGTCAACCACTGCTAATAACAATAGATATATAAAAATACGGCACTGTATCCGATGTCCTCCCAGCGCCTTCTCGCTGTCTCTGTACCGGCAGAACCCTTAACATGAATAGGGGTTATTATTAATACTAATCATTATAATATTCCGATCATTATTATTAATCACTATAGCTCTAAATACGAACAGTGCAGTGGACTGCAGGTCCTCTCTGGCAGTGTAGGGGTTAAGGACATACCAGGCACTGCACATTAACCATTAACTTGGCCTTCACCGGCAAATAGGACGATTTCTCTTTGCGATTAACTTTAGGGGCCACTGCTGGATTAACCCACGTGACACGGTGTGACAGAGAGCAGTCACAGTGAGGAGGAGGAGGAGCAGAAGGGACAGGGACAGTCACGAATATATAATAAGAATGTTTTTTTCCCCCGTGTATAGCGCTGAGCGTATACTCAGCGCTGTACATCGAATCTTTGCGGGCACGGGTTCCTGCTCGTTGAGCTTTTAGCATTGAAGCAGGGGGTCTCCGGAGCAGAACCTCTGCGCTGTTGAAAGCTCCCGCGTCACGCCGGCCAACGGGAAGCCTCATCGGATGACGCACCGGCTTCCTATTGGCTCCCGAGGGACGCTTGACCTTCCAATGCCGCCATTACGAGAACCCCAGCTGGAGCTGCTACCGGCACTCCCTACGGAGATCTGTATCCCGGGAAGCAGGGGGTCCGCGGAGCTGAAATTAATGGGGTTCAGCTCCGGAGACCCCCTGCTTCAATGCAGGAGCAATGAGTGATGAGTGCAGGTTTTACGTAACCCCTTCAGTGTCCGAGCCCCTAACACATCTTGGGGGGGGGGGGGGACCGTATATCCTGCCCAATCCTTTAAAAAATAATAATAATGATAAAGTTGGTGTCTTAGGATTTCCCTTCCTCCTGTAGGGTTTCTGTGCCGCGGTCCTGATTGTGCATGTTTTTCTGACGTCACCCAACCCGAGCCCTGAAATTGGATATGTTTACACTCTGGTGACTGCCTGGAAAATCCTGATTGCCAGAGAAAGAGAGCTAAGCACTTTGTACTGAGCGAGAGGTTATACCGCGCAGTGCCTAGCCCCGGCGAGCCATACCACTCCTCACAGCGGGCAGGGGAGACGCGTTCCTTGCTTAACCCCCGAGAGGCGCTGCAGGGGTTACGCCTTCGCTGTCACGCGCAGGAACCGCGGCGATATTTATCATGGTGCCCTGTCGCGTTGAGAAAGGGGGAGATTTACCCGTGGGTAACGCACCCTCTGAAGTGCACTGTAAACCAGGGACTGCAGCATGATGGCATCTAGGAGTGCCTTGTTGCATTTACGTCTATGCTGCTGGAGGTGCCTTCCTCCCCGGCCGCTTTTAGCTAAAGGTAACCCACTCCCTGGGTGCCTGCTGCATTCAAAGAATAAACTGCAGAGAGATCGCTTCATTCTAGATTGCCCTGGGGCATTTGTTTAAAACTCCATGCACGGCGTGGCCAACGAGGAGTGCCACGCTCAAATGACCACTTTTTTTTTGTTAAGAAGAGAAAAACAAGCAGGGTGGAGTGAGGCTCTAACCCCCGGAGTGCATTCACAGGATCTCCCAGGCCTGGCGCGTCACGCGCTGTTTGTTCTGAGGTGTTTTTTTTTTTGTGGCACGGCCGTGCGAGGTGCAGAGCAGAGACGTGAAGCCGTCGGAAGCGCCCGCGTCAGCCGGGCGGAAAATGTCAAACAGGTGTTTTAATTAGCCGAGACGGGGGGAACGTTTAGGATGGAAGCGGCAGATCTCGCGATAAGGTGCCAGCCGGGCAGGGACCCACGGCGGTGTTACCCATCTTTGCAGACGGAGATTGCCATCCCCGCTGCCGTTGAAAGTCAGCACTGTAGAAAAGGGGGTTTAAAAATGGCCGACGCTCTGCAGCTCAGCCATGATCGGTTTGGCCAACTCGAAAATACAGATCATGACTGAGCGATACGCTGGATAACAGTAGCGCCGCGCTTAACGGAAACATAGCTAAATCTCTGTTCCCAAGAGCTTACAATCTCGGGGGGGTGGGGGGTGATTTGCAGGAATGCACGGATGTTTGTTAAGGTAATGCTAATCCAGCGCCCCCAAAGTCATAGGTCACTTTGCAATTCCTTTTCGCGTTAAAAAAAGAAAAGGGTAACGTAACCACCATAGTGCGTTTCCCGGTACAGTACATTTTTTTCCCCTTGTGGATTAGAAGCTGTGAAGGGTTAACCCGGGGGGGTGGGGGGGGGGCCGCAAACTCCAGTCCTCAAGGGCCACCAACAGGCCAGGTTTTCAGGATATCCCTGCTTCAGCACAGGTGGCTCAGGGAAGTCTTCAACTGAGCCACAGATTGAGCCACCTGTGCAGAAGCAGGGATATCCTGAAAACCTGGCCTGTTGGTGGCCCTTGAGCACTGGAGTTGGCCACCCACTGGGTTAACCCCATCCCTGCCTGCGAGATGGCGGGGAAGGGTTACATCTGGCAGGAGGGGCACAGGACCCCCCGACTCGGAGCGCGCGTTGGTGCATTCCAGAACTGTGCAGAAGTTCACGAAAGGTGTGTACCCGAGCGATGGGTGTGTACCCGAGCGATGGGTGTGTACCCGAGCGATGGGTGTGCACGCTGTGGGTGTCTGTGCCTCCGCTCCGTCCTCCCATTCGGGACTTGGCTTCCCTCTCTCCGGGAGATCACATGTCCTGAAGGATTTCACAGGGGCAAAGGTGCGTCTCGTCGGACACCATGCGGAAGTCATCCTATACAGGTAAGCGGGGTCCCCCCTGCCTGGGCTCGGAGACCGCTGGAGGGTTTCCCATTATTTTGTGTTAAACACACTCTCTGTCGCCTTGCCTCTCTGTCCCTGTCTCTCTCTGAGTGTCTGTCTCTCTCTCTCTCTCTGAGTGTCTGTCTCTCTCGCTCTCTCTCTGAGTGTCTGTCTGTCTGTCTCATTCTCTGTCTCTCTCACTCTCTTTGTGTCTCTGACTCTGTTTGTCTGTCTGTCTGTCTGTCTCTCTCTTTCCCTCTCTCTCTCTGTCTGTCTCCTGTTCTCTCTCTCTGTATCTCTGTCTCTTCTCTTCTCTCCTCTCTCATACTGCGGGGCATAGAATAGGGAGCCCCCCCCCCCCTGGCTCGCAGAGCTTACACTCTAAGAGGTATGATGCGAGTCTCTTGGGGAGTGTAAACACCTTTATGTTTAACCCTTTCATCGCTTTGCAGGCCTGGTAGCAAAAGGGGCGAGGGTTGTCATGTTAAGGACGAAGCCCCAGTTTAACCCTTGTACCAGTTCTGTGTGTGACCTCACTGAAGCAGTGCATTAGACTGTAAGCTCTTCGGCCCAGGTGCATCCTCGCGTGTACTTTTTAGAACATACATGACGTACTGTATTTGAGTGTATAATACATACGTCCTGTTGACGCACTGCGCTTGCCTGCTGTGTAGAAGTAGATGGTGAGTTCTTCAGGCGAGGAACGCTGGGCCTGTCATGTTTGCTCAGCAAAGTGTCACAGTTACAGCGGCTGCCGTGTCAGCGCACGAATGGCAGTATCGTAGAACTGCTAATATATAACCCAACAAACCTTTAACCAGCGCGATCAACACGCTGCAGGCAGAAAGCTTTTATTTCAGGCAAACCGGAGCGTGAGAGGCATTCACTGAAGGGGTAGTGGATCAGTGGGGCAGCCTCACAGCAGAGGTGGTAAGGGATGATCCAATAGAAATTAAATTGGACTTGGGGATAGACGCAGGTAAGGGAAGGGGTCCGAGGGTTCGTAACGGGAGGAAAGAAACTTGCTCAAGGTCACGAGGAGAGCAGGGTTTGGTACTCCAGCTGGGCCCGCCCACTTCACCGAGAGCGCCGTTACCACCACCGGGCTGCCCGTGATAAAAATAAACACCGCGACTCAACCAATGAGCGGTGGCGTGCCGAGCGCGCGTGGCGCTGCGCCCCCGGGGCTCGGCGGGAGAGCGCGTTCGTACCTGGGGGAGGTGACACACGCAGGGAGACGCCGAGCTCACGGGAACAGGCTGGAGCCGGGCTTGGGTTCTTGTGATGGGCCCGTGATCAGCCATTAGGATTTCAGCGAGACGCGCGCCCTCCCCGAAGGGGCGTAACAGATCAGCGCAGGGGGAGGAGATTCGGGGGGGGGAAGCCGGTGTGCTACCGGACTGGTAGGAGACGCGCGCAGGCTACGAAGGCTTAACACCCCCCCTCCTCGCCAGAGGGGGGCTGGTCCTGCTGGCAGGGATGGGGTTAATAAATGCCGTCTTGTTTGTTAGAGAAGCGCTGAAGCAGGAGGTGACGCCGGAGGGCGGGAGGCAAAGGAGAAAAATCTGCGAGTTCGCCCTGGAAAGGGTGGTGGAGTCAAGGAACTGCCTCCCGGCAGAGGTGGAAAGGGGGTAATACAGGAAGGGAACTCGGGCGTGCGTGGGGTAGATATAAGGTTTTTACAGCAGGTAGGGAAATGGGCGGGTTAGGTGGGTCTGACCTGCCGGCACCACCTGTGTGGCCGTTCCGGTAGTAATTCTGAAGCCGCGGCTGGGGGGTTAATGCGGCCGTCTGGTTAAGTCCCCTTTGTTTATAGCAGGCGACACAGTCAGTGACTGAGCCACCTGTGCTGAAGCAGGGATATCCCGAAAACATGACCTGTTGCAGTCATTGATTTAGCCACACTGTGCTGAAGCAGGGATATCCCTAATACCTGGCCTGTTGGTGGCCCTTGAGGACTGGAGTTGGCCGCCCCCTGGGTTAACCCCTTAACCGGAGGTAACCCACCGCCTGAGAGCCTGTTTTGCTGGTAAGCCTGTCCCGACCTCCGCCGTTACTCCGGCGCTGCGGTGTCAGACAAGCGCGGGCACGCTGAAATGAGACAATGTAGAAAAGAAAAAGGGGTTTTCGCACACAGCCCCTGAGGCGTCAACACCACCTCCGCAGGAACCTGCCGTGCCAGATATTAGCTGTAATCTGCAGATAACCCCCCCCCCCCCCCCGCTCCCCCAATAACAATAGGGGCAGCTTAACCCACAGTTACAGATCTCTACACCCCGAACCCAAGCAGGGTCAGACGCCCAGGGAAGGAGACTAGAGAGGGGGGGTGTGGAGAGGTGCAGGGGATCGAAATGTGCCCAGCGCCACAGGGGTCACAAGTGGCATTGAGTGGGGTAGCTTGAACCCCCAAATGTACAACATTGTGTGTCCTGCGCCCTTGCACAGAAGGTCACCGGGACAGTCCCTACTTTCCTTACCTCCGGTACCCCTCTCTCTGCCACCCTCTGAATCCCTGTGCACTGCAGGAGTTGGGCTACCATCAAATACCCAGAGTGCCTTATTGCTGTGCCACCGCAGAGGTTCGTGGCAGGGTCAGCTAGTCCTGGTTTGACATTCCACCACCCAGGACACACAAGGGGTTAAGGACACTGATTACTGGCGAACGCCCAGCATCTGTCTGCTGCCGAGGAGGGAGGGGCAGGAACGGGGGGGGGGGGGTAAAATAAAGAGACAGCAGTTGTTTATTTGCCCCTACTGTACATTGTGAGAGATTTTAGGGATTACACCTGTCATCTTGTCAGAGGGGCCAGTAACGCATCGCAGAACGAGGACTGAGACTGCTTCAGGGGCCGGATACATGCGCAGGCGCCAGCCGAGCGCCCGCGCACGCCTGCAAAGGTGGGGGGGGGGGGGGCTGTGCATGCAAAGCCTGGAACATACATACATTACCGGGCTGGGGTAACCTCGCCGCCGGGACACCCGGCTTCGCCGCTATTATTTATTTATAAAATGTGTTACCAGGAAGTAATAGTGAGAGTTACCGCTCGTTTTCCAGCATGTCCTGGGCACAGTTAATATGACAAATAATACATGGTTACAAATACAGTTACATAAATGAACGGTATACATTATATACAAGACACTGCATGCACAGCTAGAGAAGATGTGTATTATAGGCTATGGGAAGCCCCTAACCTTACCCCTTACACGAAAACCTGTTAACCCCTCATTCTAACGCTACCCGAAAAACCTTAACCGCTTTCCCTAAAACTCCTAAAGTTAACCCCTACCCTATCCGCTAAAACCCCTAAAGTTAACCCCCTACCCTAAAACGTACCTTCTCATAGAAGCGTCCAGCGGCGGAGGGTCTCTGTGGCTCTGCGGGGGAGGGTCTCTGTGGCTCTGCGGGGGAAGGCCTCTGGCTCTGTGGGGGAGAGGCTCTGTGGCTCTGCGGGGGAGGGTCTCTGTGGCTCTGCGGGGGAAGGTCTCTGGCTCTGTGGGGGAGGGGCTCTGTGGCTCTGCGGGGGGATGGGAGGGGGGGTTGGCCACATAATGTCCCATTCCACCCATCACCATAATGTAGCAATGTATGAACCCAGGGGCCACCCCCCCACCCCCAGTTCCTGCCCCAGCACCCCTAGTCTCAGCCCCATAGGCACTGATTCGGACCCCGCGCCTGTCTCGCACGTGCGGTGGGAAGACCTCGCCGTGACCCCGGGTAATAAACTAGAATATTCATATTAATACTTCAAATTAATTGTTGAGGACGGTCCCGTCGGGGGGGGTTGGGAGGGGGGGGGCAGCCACGTCGATCCACAGTAAATATGAGTATGGTGCCTTTTGTTGGACCAACGAGTAGTCGGTGTGTTACAAGCTGTCCAACCTCTCAGTGTAGGACCTGATGAATAGGGCGGCCAGGCGTCTTCTCCAAAAATACTGGACTCACGTCACTATGTCCAGGGAGGTCATACCGGACACATACATGTCCAGTATTACAGCACCTCTCATTTTTTACTGGACAGCGTATCCAAATACAGGACAGTCCGGTTCAATACCGGACACCTGGCGACCCTACTGATGAAGGACCTTGAGAGGTGGGAAAGCTTCTAACATATCAACTTCTTATTGGATCCAATAAAAGGCATCATACCCGCTCCTCCCTGCCCCTCCTGTGTTACTTACATGGAAGAAGGGACACTTATTGTAATAGTCCCCTAATGATGCTTGTGTTATCTGCACTAGAAGCTTTATCTTGTGTTACCTTGTGTGGTGTTGAAGTTTATATGTTATTATCGGGCGGCAATAAGATGCACAGGATATGGGGGGGGAGGGGGGAATAAAGGGGCTATCAATTAATTGGGGGGGGGGGGTTGGGGATGGGGAATCTGGTACCAGTTCTGCATAGAGGGTGGTGGCTGCTTGGATCTCTAGCTTCGGAGGTTACCATGGCAACCTTTAGACTGCTCTGGGGTGAGCTCCATTTTAACCTCCCGGAGTAAAATGTAAAATGCAAACCCGCTGGCGATGGGTGCGGATTGAAGGTTGGGGTGGGGGGCGCACGTTTGAGGTAACCCATACTGTGCAGTGCATAACAAGCAGGCGGAGAGCAATGTAGGGGTTTTTTCTGCCTAATTGAGTTGCTGGACTCTGGCAGCGAGGGGTTAACGGGTTTTACAGCGAGAGACAGAAATGTACCACCAGGATCCCACCCCAGAGGTGGCTGCACTGCTGCTGAGATTCAGCTTTGCTGGGCATTTTAAATCGGGGGGGGGGGGGGCTTAAGACCCCCCAACTGGTCAGGTTTTCAGGATATCCCACCTGTGCTGAAGCAGAGACTAAGCCACCTGTGCTGAAGCAGGGACTGATTGAGCCACTTGTGCTGAAGCTGGGACTGATTGAGCCACCTGTCCTGAAGACGTAATATCCCGAAAACCTGACCTGTTGGAGGGTCTTGAGCATCGCTGTTTTAGAGGACGAACACACGAACACGAGGAAGTAAATGTTAACCTCCTCACTGCCACGCGAGTCGCCCCGTCCCCACCCCCACCCTGTCTGGCTGTGTCCCACTTTCACAAAGGTACAGGTATTCCATGCATTGTGTGACAGGCGGAGGTGAGTGACAGGCGGATGTGAGTGACAGGCGGAGGTGAGTGACAGGCGGAGGTGAGTGACAGGCGGAGGTGAGTGACAGGCGGAGGTAGTACCTGGGTCACATTCCATACTGTACCACAGACAAGGCGCCCTTGTCACCTGTGTGTGACCCTTGAGACACACACCTCCCTCTGCCGTTGTGACTTGGTTAGAACCCCGCTGAGAGGCGGCATTAACGGGGAACAGATTCTGTAGGATGGCACCTTTTATCATCTACTAGCTGAGAGACCCGGCGTTGCCCGGGATGTAAATGCGTAATAGGTAGTATTATTTATAAATGGTGGAACAATAGGTGACTGTTTGTTGTAAAGGTTGGATAATAATGTTGAAAAGAAAGATGGAAGAAAATGTAATACGATGTTGTATAAAAATGGTTTATTGTAACCACACCACAGTACAATGTATATTTTGGTGCTATAAGTGATGTAAAAATGTGAGGCGTGTGTCCTGCTAGGGTGTGAGGCGGCGGGTGGCGCGTGGGTTGTGAGTGCTGTCTACGAGTGGGTGTCCTGCTAGGGTGTGAGGTGGCGGGTGGTGCGTGGGTTGTGAGTGCTGTCTGTGAGTGTGGGTCCTGCTAGGGTGTGAGGCGGCGGGTGGCGCGTGGGTTGTGAGTGCTGTCTGCGAGTGGGTGTCCTGCTAGGGTGTGAGGTGGCGGGTGGTGCGTGGGTTGTGAGTGCTGTCTGTGAGTGTGGGTCCTGCTAGGGTGTGAGGCGGCGGGTGGCGCGTGGGTTGTGAGTGCTGTCTGTGAGTGGGGGTCCTGCTAGGGTGTGAGGCGGTGGGTCAGTGATGTCGGTGCGTAGGGGCGGGAGGCAGCAGGTGTGTGTGGCGGCAGGTATGTGTCGAGTGTGGCGGGTGTCTGTTGAGTGCGTGCAGCGGCTGTGAGGCGGTGGGTGAAAGGCAGAGGCGGCCGGAGTAAGGGCGGGTGAAAGGCAGAGGCGGGGGTGGGGAGGCGGTAAGGCGGGCAGGAAGGCGAAGGGCGGCGGGAAGGGGAGGAGGGGGTGGTGGAGGGGGGGGAGGCGGTGGGAAGGGGTGGGGGAGGCGGTGGGAAGGCGTGGGGGAGGCGAAGGGGGGGGGGTGGAGGGGAGGCGAAGGGGGGGGGTGGAGGGGAGGCGAAGGGGGGGGGTGGAGGGGAGGCGAAGGGGGGGGTGGAGGGGAGGCGAAGGGGGTGGGTGGAGGGGAGGTGAAGGGGGGGGGTGGAGGGGAGGTGAAGAGGGGTGAGGGGAGGTGAACGGGGGTGAGGGGTGGGTGAGGGGAGGTGAAGGCCGCTCACTCACCCGTCCGGCAGGTCCCACGTGGATCTGAGGCGGGAGGCAGCGTGTTGTGGCCGCTCCCCCGCTGTGTCCCGGCCGCCGCCATCTTGGGTACTCGGCGCCGCGAGGCAGCCTGCCTGGCCACTGGCTGTTCCCCCGCCGGGGAGGGGTGAGTTGTAGCGCCGGGGAGGGGGGGCATGTATATGTGTGGGGGGGGAGAGGTGGGAGATATAGAAGGGGGGGTCTCGCACGGCCGCTGACACTGGGTGGGGGGGGCGCTGAAGGGGTAATAATAGTGTGTGTGTCCCGCTGACTGTAGCGGCGCCGGGGGAGGGGGGGGCGGGGTGAAAGCGCGGGAGACACGGGGAGAGGAGGAGGTGCGCGCGGGTGCTGCTAACACTGTGAGCCCCGCTAATGTATGTAAGTGTGTGTGTGTGTGTGTGTGTGTGTGTGTGTGTGTGTGTGTGTGTGGCCCCCCCTTCACTGCCAGAGGGGCCAGCCCCACACCCCTCTCTGTGTGTCCCAGGGCATAAAATGGATAGTAGTGCGGCGCAACTGCGCATGTCCAATGAACGGCTCCCAGATGACTAGTTCAACATAACTTTATTTGACACACACCAGGGCTACACCAGCATCTCCCCCTCAACGCGTTTCACCCTTACGCAGAGGGCTTCGTCCCAGGGCATAGCATGTTTTCTTCTTGCATCGCACGTAGATTATTTCGCAGGCACGAATCCCTGAGCCGCAGAGCTTACAATCTCCCGGGGCCACAGGGAGATAGAGTGACGTGCCCAAGGTCACAAGGAGCCGACACCGGGAATTGAACCAGGTTCCCCGGCTTCACACTCAGTGTCATTATCAGTCAGAGCCGTTACTCGCTGTGACGTGGAGTCCCCGGGTATACGCTGTACATGTATGTCCCTGTGACGTGGAGTCCCCGGGTATACGCTGTACATGTATGTCCCTGTGACGTGGAGTCCCCGGGTATACGCTCTACATGTATGTCCCTGTGACGTGGAGTCCCGGGTATACGCTGTACATGTATGTCCCTGTGAGGTGGAGTCCCCGGGTATACGCTATACATGTATGTCCCTGTGACGTGGAGTCCCGGGTATACGCTGTACATGTATGTCCCTGTGACGTGGAGTCCCCGGGTATACGCTGTACATGTATGTCCCTGTGACGTGGAGTCCCGGGTATACACTGTACATGTATGTCCCTGTGACGGGGAGTCCCCGGGTATACGCTGTACATGTATGTCCCTGTGACGTGGAGTCCCTGGGTATACGCTGTACATGTATGTCCCTGTGAGGTGGAGTCCCCGGGTATACGCTGTACATGTATGTCCCTGTGACGTGGAGTCCCGGGTATACGCTGTACATGTATGTCCCTGTGACGTGGAGTCCCCGGGTATACGCTGTACACGTATGTCCCTGTGACGTGGAGTCCCGGGTATACACTGTACATGTATGTCCCTGTGACGGGGAGTCCCCGGGTATACGCTGTACATGTATGTCCCTGTGAGGTGGAGTCCCCGGGTATACGCTGTACATGTATGTCCCTGTGAGGTGGAGTCCCCGGGTATACGCTGTACATGTATGTCCCTGTGACGTGGAGTCCCGGGTATACACTGTACATGTATGTCCCTGTGACGGGGAGTCCCCGGGTATACGCTGTACATGTATGTCCCTGTGACGTGGAGTCCCTGGGTATACGCTGTACATGTATGTCCCTGTGACGTGGAGTCCCGGGTATACGCTGTACATGTATGTCCCTGTGACGTGGAGCCCCGGGTATACACTGTACATGTATGTCCCTGTGAGGTGGAGTCCCCGGCTATACGCTGTACATGTATGTCCCTGTGACGTGGAGTCCCGGGTATACACTGTACATGTATGTCCCTGTGACGTGGAGTCCCCGGGTATACGCTGTACATGTATGTCCCTGTGACGTGGAGTCCCCGGGTATACGCTGTACATGTATGTCCCTGTGAGGTGGAGTCCCCGGGTATACACTGTACATGTATGTCCCTGTGACGTGGAGTCCCCGGGTATAAGCTGTACATGTATGTCCCTGTGACGGGGAGTCCCGGGTATAAGCTGTACATGTATGTCCCTGTGACGGGGAGTCCCGGGTATACGCTGTACATGTATGTCCCTGTGACGTGGAGTCCCCGGGTATACGCTGTACATGTATGTCCCTGTGACGTGGAGTCCCGGGTATACGCTGTACATGTATGTCCCTGTGAGGTGCAGTCCCCGGGTATACGCTGTACATGTATGTCCCTGTGACGTGGAGTCCCGGGTATACGCTGTACATGTATGTCCCTGTGAGGTGGAGTCCCCGGGTATACACTGTACATGTATGTCCCTGTGAGGTGGAGTCCCCGGGTATACACTGTACATGTATGTCCCTGTGACGTGGAGTCCCCGGGTATACGCTGTACATGTATGTCCCTGTGAGGTGGAGTCCCCGGGTATACGCTGTACATGTATGTCCCTGTGAGGTGGAGTCCCCGGGTATACGCTGTACATGTATGTCCCTGTGAGGTGGAGTCCCCGGGTATACACTGTACATGTATGTCCCTGTGACGTGGAGTCCCCGGGTATACGCTGTACATGTATGTCCCTGTGACGTGGAGTCCCCGGGTATACGCTGTACATGTATGTCCCTGTGACGTGGAGTCCCGGGTATACGCTGTACATGTATGTCCCTGTGACGTGGAGTCCCGGGTATACGCTGTACATGTATGTCCCTGTGAGGTGGAGTCCCCGGGTATACACTGTACATGTATGTCCCTGTGAGGTGGAGTCCCCGGGTATACACTGTACATGTATGTCCCTGTGATGTGGAGTCCCCGGGTATACACTGTACATGTATGTCCCTGTGACGTGGAGTCCCCGGGTATACGCTGTACATGTATGTCCCTGTGACGTGGAGTCCCCGGGTATACGCTGTACATGTATGTCCCTGTGAGGTGGAGTCCCCGGGTATACGCTGTACATGTATGTCCCTGTGATGTGGAGTCCCCGGGTATACGCTGTACATGTATGTCCCTGTGAGGTGGAGTCCCCGGGTATACGCTGTACATGTATGTCCCTGTGAGGTGTAGTCCCCGGGTATACGCTGTACATGTATGTCCCTGTGACGTGGAGTCCCCGGGTATACGCTGTACATGTATGTCCCTGTGACGTGGAGTCCCCGGGTATACACTGTACATGTATGTCCCTGTGACGGGGAGTCCCGGGTATACGCTGTACATGTATGTCCCTGTGACGAGGAGTCCCGGGTATACGCTGTACATGTATGTCCCTGTGACGTGGAGTCCCCGGGTATACGCTGTACATGTATGTCCCTGTGACGTGGAGTCCCCGGGTATACGCTGTACATGTATGTCCCTGTGATGTGGAGTCCCCGGGTATACGCTGTACATGTATGTCCCTGTGACGTGGAGTCCCGGATATACGCTGTACATGTATGTCCCTGTGACGTGGAGTCCCTGGGTATACGCTGTACATGTATGTCCCTGTGACGGGGAGTCCCGGGTATAAGCTGTACATGTATGTCCCTGTGACGGGGAGTCCCGGGTATACGCTGTACATGTATGTCCCTGTGACGTGGAGTCCCCTTGTATACGCTGTACATGTATGTCCCTGTGACGGGGAGTCCCGGGTATACGCTGTACATGTATGTCCCTGTGAGGTGGAGTCCCCGGGTATACGCTGTACATGTATGTCCCTGTGATGTGGAGTCCCCGGGTATACGCTGTACATGTATGTCCCTGTGAGGTGGAGTCCCCGGGTATACGCTGTACATGTATGTCCCTGTGAGGTGTAGTCCCCGGGTATACGCTGTACATGTATGTCCCTGTGACGTGGAGTCCCCGGGTATACGCTGTACATGTATGTCCCTGTGACGTGGAGTCCCCGGGTATACACTGTACATGTATGTCCCTGTGACGGGGAGTCCCGGGTATACGCTGTACATGTATGTCCCTGTGACGAGGAGTCCCGGGTATACGCTGTACATGTATGTCCCTGTGACGTGGAGTCCCCGGGTATACGCTGTACATGTATGTCCCTGTGACGTGGAGTCCCCGGGTATACGCTGTACATGTATGTCCCTGTGATGTGGAGTCCCCGGGTATACGCTGTACATGTATGTCCCTGTGACGTGGAGTCCCGGATATACGCTGTACATGTATGTCCCTGTGACGTGGAGTCCCTGGGTATACGCTGTACATGTATGTCCCTGTGACGGGGAGTCCCGGGTATAAGCTGTACATGTATGTCCCTGTGACGGGGAGTCCCGGGTATACGCTGTACATGTATGTCCCTGTGACGTGGAGTCCCCTTGTATACGCTGTACATGTATGTCCCTGTGACGGGGAGTCCCGGGTATACGCTGTACATGTATGTCCGTGTGTCGTGGAGTCCCCGGGTATACGCTGTACATGTATGTCCCTGTGACGTGGAGTCCCCGGCTATACGCTGTACATGTATGTCCCTGTGACGGGGAGTCCCGGGTATACGCTGTACATGTATGTATGTGTAACCTTGCTATTTCTCACAAACCTTTATTCTGCCCATATTTGGTCTCGGAGTTAGGGGGTCTTTAGGAAGCCTGTGTCTGTTCCCCCCCCCCCCTCCCGGTGGGCTTCTGCTTTATAAAGATCAGCAGTTTTCACTCAGTTCTGGTTCTGCTCAGGTTAACCTCTCATCTGCCAGGCTGCTGAGAAATGCATTGTGGGTCTGTCTGGCAGGGAATGGTGAACTGCTGCAGCATGTGTGCCTGAGGTTATATGGGGCACATATTTAATTTGGATAATGTTAGCACAAGTACTGAAACTGAGTGTCTCCATTAAAAATCCTGTCATATACAGTAACCTCTCCCTATAACTCCTCCTATTGCTCCATATACCGGTATACACATACACGCCAGAGAGGTAATACCGGTATACACATACACCCCCCAGAGAGGTAATACCGGTATACACATACACGCCCAGATAGGTAATACCGTTATACACATACACGCCCAGATAGGTAATACCGGTATACACGTACACCCCCAGAGAGGTAATACCGGTATACACATACACGCCAGAGAGGTAATACCGGTATACACATACACGCCCAGAGAGGTATTACCGGTATACACACACACGCCCAGAGAGGTAATACCGGTATACACATACACGCTCAGAGAGGTAATACCGGTATACACATACACGCCCAGAGAGGTAATACCGGTATACACATACACACCCAGAGAGGTAATACCGGTATACACATACACACCCAGAGAGGTAATACCGGTATACACATACACTCCCAGAGAGGTAATACCGGTATACACATACAGAGAGGTAATACCGGTATATACATACAGAGAGGTAATACCGGTATACATATACACTCCCAGAGAGGTAATACCGGTATACACATACACTCCCTGAGAGGTAATACCGGTATACACATACACTCCCAGAGTGGTACTACCGGTATACACATACACGCCCAGAGAGGTAATACCGGTATACACATACACGTCCAGAGAGGTAATACCAGTATACACATACACATACAGAGAGGTAATACCGGTATACACATTCAGAGAGGAAATACCGGTATACACATACAGAGAGGAAATACCGGTATACACGTACATATACATACACGCCCAGTATTTCCTCTCAGTTCCTTACTGGCCGCCCTAGGCTCAGTCAGCGACATGTTGGTTCCCTTGAGGACCGGAGTTGGCCGCTCGGTGTATGAATGTAACGGCTGCACCAGAGCGCTCAGGAAGCTCTCTCTCCGTGCCATTGCCGGGGCGGTACAAGTCCCTGCCGATATTGGCCGCATCTTCCAGTTTTCCATTCCAAGCAGCTCGCCCCATGAGAGAGCGCCGGGGATGTGTCAGGGATGCCGACATTAGGAGAGATACAGGGGTTCAATAGCCCCCGCTTCAGCACAGGTGGCTCAATCAGCCCCAGCTTCAGCACAGGTGGCTCAATCAGCCCCAGCTTCAGCACAGGTGGCCTCAATCAGTGGCTCAGTCGGTTAGCCACCTGTGCCAAAGCTGGGATATCCTTAAAACCTGAGCTGTTGGGGGGGGGGAGGGGGGCTTTAGCCGGGAGAGTCCTGGATTTTCATTAAATGTCCCGCTGAACTGACAATTTTCTCAGAACGTCGCGCGTCCCTGGGGGTTTTCCGCGTTTCCCTGATTTGGACTCGCTATAAAACTCTTAATCCGTAGAGATAGACGCGGCGCGTTTTTATGCGATTGGATCCTATCCGAGAGGAAACATTTGGATGAGATTGGTAAACTGTAAAGAGACGATTTATTCATATAAAGGCACGCCGTCATTTCGCTGCACCGGGGAGGGTTCGCGTTACGCTAGGAATCTGAAATCCATCGATAGCACGGCACAAATGGGGCGCGATTACACACACCCCCTTATAATATTTATTTATTAGTGGTCATTTGATTTATATAAATCATTTCTTTAATGTGTCCTGGTTCCGACTTTTGAAAATCTCATCACCCTGCCATCAATTTTAATATTTGTCACTCTAAGGGACCCTATTCTATATGGATTTTAATGGGAATTCTTGTCACTTTGGACAACGTAGGATATCAAAATAAGCCTGGGGGTGTACTGACCTGCAATATACAGAGCAGCCACAAGGGGTCATCAGAATGCCATGCTGGGAAATATCATAACCCTTGTTATACATATATGCGTTTATAAAAATGCTCGTATACCCAGTATATTGGGTTTTATGTCCTTACTGTTGCACAGGGGGGGGGGGGGGGGGGGGTTCTTAAACCTTTTGAACCTACGGACCCCTAGATCCTCAAGTATTTACTTACGGACCCCCACACTATTAAATAACAGATGTAATGCTAATAGACCTTTGCAGAACTTCAGTATAATCTGGGTTTTCATTTTCCTGGTTCTGTTTCAGACAGTTCAGTTTCAGGCAAATGGGTTGTTTGTATTACACGGACCCCCCTGTGGTCCTGCTTCATGGACCCCAGGTTAAGAACCCCTGCTGTAGCATTTTTAGGGGTTTCTTAGGCAGACGAGGAGAGAGGAGATTTGACTGAAAATTTCAAATGTATAAAAGGTTTTGTACAGGAGCGAAGCATATTTCAGAGAGAGAAGAGTTAGAGGTCATTCTTGTTCTAGCTCTATTGCTCCATGTAATTTTTACGTATAACACCTTCTATTACTCCATTTAACCCCTCCCTATAACACTTTATATTACTCAATATAATTGCTCCCTATAATTCCTATTACTCTATATAACCACTTCCCCTATAACTCCTATTACCCCATATAGCACCTCCCTATAACTCCTATTCCCCATATAAGCTCCTTATAACGCCTCCTATTTCTCCATATAACACCTATAACTCCTATTACCCCATATAACCGCTCCCTATAGCTCCTCCTCCTATTACCCCATATAACCGCTCCCTATAGCTCCTCCTATTACCCCATATAACCGCTCCCTATAGCTCCTCCTATTACCCCATATAACCGCTCCCTATAGTTCCTCCTATTACCCCATATAACCGCTCCCTATAGCTCCTCCTATTACCCCATATAACCGCTCCCTATAACTCCCCCTATTACCCCATATAACCGCTCCCTCTCTGTCCTTTCAGGAGTGACAAGAACAACCAGCGGGAGGCTCCGGAAACTCAGCGATGTGACGAGCCCCAGTAAGTGTCCTCGTTCTCACGTATGTCCTGGGCACAGAGTGACGATCATTTCTGTTCCCCCCTTTGCAGCTCTGCCTGCCAGCCCTTTGTGTTTCATGTGCATGTCATTTCCCAGAATCCCTTGCTGCAGTGGAAGCACTGCATGCTGGGGATAATGGTGAAAGGCAGGGTTTCTCTCCCTCTCCCTCTCTCTTCCTCTCCCTCTCTCTTCCTCTCCCTCTGTCTCATTCTCTCTTCCTCTCCCTCTCTCTTCCTCGCCCTCTCTCTTCCTCGCCCTCTCTCTTCCTCGCCCTCTCTCTTCCTCGCCCTCTCTCTTCCTCACCCTCTCTCCCTCTCCCTCTCTCTCCCTTCCTCTCCCTCTCTCTTCCTCTCGCTCTCCCTCTCTCTTCCTCTCCCTCTCTCTTCCTCTCCCTCTCTCTTCCTCTCCCTCTCTCTTCCTCTCTCTCTCTCTTCCTCGCCCTCTCTCTCCATCTCCTCTCTTCCCCTCTCTCTCCCTCTCTCTCCCCTCCCTCTCTCTTCCCCTCCCTCTCTCTTCCCCTCCCTCTCCCTCTCCCTTCCTCTCCTCTCTCTTCCTCTCCCTCTTCCTCTCTCTTCCTCTCCCTCTCTCTTCCTCTCCCTCTCTCTTCTCCTCATACATCACAGTATGGAGTTTGTTATTGATGTCTATATAAAGCCCCCCCCATAATGCGCAGAGAGGAGAGATGTCCATGTGCATTTCAGGCAGGTTCAGGTTCTGTGTTGTACAGGATGTGACTGGTAGGAAACCCCCTTTTATAGGAGACGGGATGCCGGTCGTTAGCGCGATCAGCTTATCTTATGACTGATTAGTGGTCAGACCTCGTTAAGGAGACGGAGAATGGATTTAATACCCCAAATGTCTGTTTTGGGAGATAAAGGAGCAGAAAGAGAGAGAGAGCAGCTTCTAAAAGAGCGGGTTTGTAAATTGATTAGTGTACCGCGAATAAAATCCCTCGCGTGGTGCGCACAATCACATGTCTCAGACAGGTCTGGCCACCCTGCCCTGCCCCATTATCTCTTAGCATACATTGCTTCCGCCTGCAGCCAGGGGTTCTGGGTAATGACATGCAAATGAGCACACGGTGTCACTCTGCTTCTTATGCATCTTAACACGGATCCCTACAAACGATCTGTCTGCCGCATTACACAGCTTTCTCAGCGCCGCCTGGGGTAGAGAAGTGCAGAGCCAGCAAACCCACTCACAGACAGCTGTTCCAACGTTCTGGCTCTCGGCAGTGCGAGGTTGGTTGCTGGCTTATACACTGTAAGGTGGATGGTTTTGCCCCCCTTTTTTTTTTTAACCCACCGTAACTTTTTTGGAATGTCTTTTTTTTAAATAGATTAGTACCCCTCGATCTTCGTACCCCTGCGATCTATCGCGTCCTCGCGTGTAGCGTTTAAGTGCACGCATAACGGATATAAGAAGCTATGTCCCAAGATCAGACCTGAATTTTTTGGCGTGGGACAATTTTAGCGCAGAAAAAAAAACTTCGGTAAATATGCGTCCTCTGTGACGTCGTTATGTGGCTGCACCCAGCACGGCGCCGGGGTTCGTTGGGTGAAATTAAGATTAAGTTTGACGCATGTATAACTAGGTTTAGTAAATACCCCTTGTCCTCACTCTTCCCCCTAGCTACCTCTCTCTTAATTTTTACCCCCTCCTCCTCTCACTCAACTTTCCCCTCCTCCCTCTCACTCAATTTCCCCCCGCCTCCTCTCACTCTCAACTTCCCCCTCCTCCTCTCACTCAATTTCCCCCCCTCCTCCTCTCACTCAATTTCCCCCTCCTCCTCTCACTCATTTCCCCCCTCCTCCTCTCTCTCAATTCCCCCCCCTCTTCCTCTCTCTCAATTCCCCCCTCTTCCTCTCTCTCAATTGCCCCCCCCTCTTCCTCTCTCTCAATTCCCCCCTCTTCCTCTCTCTCAATTCCCCCGCCTCCTCCTCTCACTCAATTCCCCCCTCCTCCTCTCACTCAATTTCCCCCCCTCCTCCTCTCACTCAATTTCCCCCTCCTCCTCTCACTCAATTCCCCCCTCCTCCTCTCTCTCAATTCCCCCCCTCCTCCTCGCACTCAATTCCCCCCCTCCTCTCTCCATTCCCCCCCTCCTCTCTCTCAATTCCCCCCCTCCTCCTCTCACTCAATTCCCCCCCTCCTCCTCTCACTCAATTCCCCCCCCTCCTCCTCTCACTCAATTCCCCCTCCTCCTCTCACTCAATTCCCCCCCCCTCCTCCTCTCTCTCAATTCCCCCCCTCCTCCTCTCTCTCAATTCCCCCCTTCCTCCTTTCACTCTCTCAATTCCCCCCCCCCCCCCCTTGACTCAAACTCCAGTTCTCACGGGCCACCAACAGGTCAGATTTGAAAGATATCCCTGCTTCAGCACAGGTGGCTCAATCAGTGGCTCAGCCAACGACTGGGTCACTGATGAGCCAGCTGTGCTGAAGCAGGGGTATCCTTAATACCTGACCTGCTGGTGGCCCGTGAGGACTGGAGTTGTCCGCCACTGGTTTGCAGGGGTTAAATAGCGAGGGGTGGATGTAATGACGGAGTTCGGGCCAAGGACTTAGCAATGGAACAAAGTATAATTGATAACAGGTACGGGCGGGGCGCATGGTACTTTGCTGTGAGGCCGTATTACACATTGCAGCGCGTAGTCGCGATCTGGGAGGGTTGTCCTCGCGGACGCGGCGCATGATAATGAATCGGCATTGTTATAGCCGGCTAATAGCTGGACTTTGTATCCGGCTTTGGGGTACGGCGGGGGTTAACTATTTTGGGACGTTGCACTGGGGTTTTTGCTTTTGTTGAGTTGGCTGTGGGATGCGAAAAGGAGAGGGGGGGGGGGAGAAGTAGGGGGGAGATGGGAGGAGAGAGGCCGGGAGGTGGAGGGAGAGAGAGGGGGAGGTGAGGGGGGGATAGAGGGGGATGTGGGGGGAGAAAGAGGAGGGTGGGGGAGGGAGAGGGGGAGGTGAGGGGGGATAGAGGGGGATGTGGGGGGAGAAAGAGAAGGTGGGGGAGGGAGAGGGGGAGGTGAGGAGAGAGGATAAAAGGATAGACCATGAGATGGAGAGAGAGAGATGGTGATGAAGAGGAGAGAGATGGAAAGTGAGATGGAGAGAGAAATTGGGGGGGGGGGAGAGAAAGAGATGGGGAGGGGGGAGAGAAAGAGATGGGGAGGGGGGAGAGAAAGAAATGGGGAGGGGGGGAGATGAAAAAACAGAGGTGTGTGTTCCAGAGAAAGTGATCAAAACTGAGAGATTGGGAGGTACTGCACTCACACTCACTGGGGGGGGGGAGGGGGGGCATTCCAAGCATTCTCGGGGGGGTGACAGCGGTGTCCTGGATAGCGTCCAGCGACTGGTACAGGGAGTTTGTCAGGTGCTGAGTGAGGGCTCCGCCAGCGCAGAGAGAGGGGGGGGGGGGGGAGGTGCTGAGTGAGGGCTCCGCCAGCGCAGAGAGAGGGGGGGGGGGGAGCGCTGAAAGGTAGAGACCTCCTGTATGAGGGATATTACATTGGCGAGAGAAGGGAGGGGGAGGTGATGATAGAGGGTTAGTCTGGGGCCTGACCCCACCACGGAAACTCAGGGGTCCGACGCGGTGCGCTAGGGCATGGGGGTGCCCAACTCCAATCCTCAAGCCCCTCCAACCCCCAACCGGTCAGGTTTTCAGGATATCCCAGCTTCAGCACAGGTGGCACAATCAGGGGCTCAGTCTGCGCCTCTGAGCCACCTGTGCTGAAGCAGGGACTGATTGAGCCACTTGTACTGAATCAGGGCCTGATTGAGCCACTTCTGCTGAAGCTGGGAGTGATTGAGTCACCTGTGCTGAAGCAGGGATATCCTGAAAACCTGACCTGTTTGGGGGGGGGGGCACCCCTGCCCTAGGGGACTCCCCCATCAGGGCAAGGTTGCAAATGAACCCTTCCATTCGGCTGGCGGCGCGTGTAGCCAAAATCTACCGCCGTTCCCAACCTGAACGTGGCCACGGACCTCCGCCGGAGACCAGTCGCGGCGTCGCCGTCCTGTGCAACCCGGCGGATGGCGACACGGCACCTCAGGGGTTAGAGAGACCCCGCATAAAACGATTCGACGCCAACACATGAAAATCTCCAGTCATTTTATTTTTAATACAGACGTCATGGGGGCAATTACATCAATGAAGGGGTTAATCACCCCCCTTCTGCAGGGAGTTGTTCTATTTTTGGTAAAGGGGATGGGGGGGGGTCAGGAGATGAGACCACGCGCCACGCGCCACGCCCCTCGCCCCCTCTCTCCTCGCCTAACCTGCTGCCTCTCTTGGGTTTCACGCCGCACAATGAGGGGTATTTATAACATTCTCGCGGGCGAAACAAAAATGGTCCCCCCCGGGAAAACCGCATGGAAAGCGAACGGGTTATGTGTGGGATAAATCAGGTGCAGTTTGTGCGTGTGTGTGTGCGTGCGTGCGTGCGTGTGTGCGTGCGTGTGTGTGTGTTGCGGCTCCAGATGTGCGGCAGAGGGATTGTAACTACAGGGTGTCCGGGGCAGACATCTGACAGACACATGATGGGGCTGTGGGTATTGGCAAACTGGGAGGCGGGTGCTCCAGTCTGAGAAGGAGAGAGAGAGGAGGGGGAGAGAGAGAAGAGGGGGGGAGAGAGAGGAGGGGGGGAGAGAGAGGAGGGGGGGGGAGAGAGAGGAGGGGGGGGGAGAGAGAGAGGAGGGGGGGGAGAGAGAGGAGGGGGGGGGGAAGAGAGAGGAGGGGGGGAGGAGAGAGAGGTGGGGGGGGAGAGAGGAGGGGGGGGAGAGAGAGAGGAGGGGGGGGAGAGAGAGAGGAGGGGGGGAAGAGAGAGGAAGGGGGGAGAGAGGAAGGGGGAGAGAGAGAGGAGGGGGAGAGAGAGAGAGGAGGGGG
>NC_134504.1:5104682-5184682 GCF_040206685.1 Ascaphus truei
CCTGCCCTCTCTCTCATTCCCTTCCCTGCACTCTCTCTCATTCCCTTCCCTGCACTCTCTCTCATTCCCTTCCCTGCCCTCTCTCTCATTCCCTTCCCTGCACTCTCTCTCATTCCCTTCCCTGCCCTCTCTCTCATTCCCTTCCCTGCACTCTCATCCCTTCCCTGCCCTCTCTCTCATTCCCTTCCCTGCACACTCTCATCCCTTCCCTGCACTCTCTCTCATTCCCTCCCTGCCCTCTCTCTCATCCCTTCCCTGCCCTCTCTCTCATTCCCTTCCCTGCACTCTCATTCCCGTTCTTTCTCTCTCCTTCTCTGCACTCTCTCATCCCCTTCCCAGCACTCTCATCCCTTCCCAGCACTCTCATCCCTTCCCAGCACTCTCATCCCTTCCCCTGCACTCTCATTCCATCCCTGCACTCTTGTTCCCTTCCCTGCACTCTCACTCTCTTTCTTTCTCTCTCCTTCCCTGCACGCTCTCTCCCCCCTCTCCTCTCTCTCCCCCTCTTCTCTCTCTCCTTCCCTGTGCTCTCTCCCTGCACACTCTCTCTCCCCCTCTCCTTCCCTGCTCTCTCTCCCCCTCTTCTCTCTCTCTCCCCCCCCCTCTTCTCTCTCTCTCCCCCCTCTCCTCTCTCTCCCCCTCTTCTCTCTCTCTCCTTTCCTGTGCTCTCTCCCTGCTCTCTCCCTGCACACTCTCTCTCCCCCTCTCCTTCCCTGCTCTCTCTCCCCCCTCTTCTCTCTCTCTCCCTCATCTCTCTCTCCCCCTCTCCTCTCTCTCCCCCTCTTCTCTCTCTCTCCTTTCCTGTGCTCTCTCCCTGCTCTCTCCCTGCACACTCTCTCTCCCCCTCTCCTTCCCTGCTCTCTCTCCGGCACACTCTCTCTCCCCTGCTCTCTCCCCCCTGCTCTCTCCCCCCTGCTCTCTCTCCCCTGCTCTCTCTCCCCTGCTTTCTCTCTCCTTCCCTCATGGATTTTGGTAACGGGGTAAGCGAGGGTCAGTTGGGGCAGCAGTTAAGCCCCCTACCCCTGTGTTCGCCCAACAGAGAAGGGCCAGAAATGTGCGCGTCGCCTGCATCACCCAGAGCATCAAAGCCTCTGAAAGTGAACATGCCGCAATGCCAATCAGTACTGAGCAGGACTGCGCTCTCCCAGCCCTATAAACCTGCTCACACTTGTAGATTGCCGATTCCCCCACTCCTGACCCCAATAGGAAGGGGTTAATGGTGGATTTTCTCGGGAGAGCAGAGGGCTAGGAGATACTCCGTGTCACTGCACACCGCCGCTGCGTTAACCCTTGCATGGCGGCGGTGTACGGTGGCACACAGCGGTCCCGTTCAGCAGTGATGGGGTTACGGGGGGGAGCGAGAGGTCTGGATTTTCGGTGCCACGTGAGCAGATAGCGCTGGTTGGGACAGGGATAGCAGATGGGGGGGGGGCGCTGCGCGTCATGCGCTGCGTCACCGCAGGTCACATGTCAGGGGGTGACATAATCGGCGGGACATTTGGGGGTTTAACCCATTGTGCGCGCAGGGTCAGCCAGTGACGCCGTGTGACATTAAGAAAAGTCCCTGCTGCAGGAAAAGAGGAGAGAGAGAGAGAGAGAGGGGGGGGGGGGGGAGAGAGAAGAGACAATCAGTGTGAGGGAGAGGGAGAGAGAAGTGACAGTAAATATGAGAGGGAGTGCTGAGAGAGAAGGGACAGTCAGTGTAAGAGGGTGAGCGAGAGAAGTGACAGAGAGAGAGAGAGAGAGAGAGAGAGAGAGAGATGGGATAGTCAGTGTAAGAGGGTGAGCGAGAGAAGTGACAGTGAGAGAGAGAGAGAGAGAGAGAGAGAGAGAGAGAGAGAGAGAGATGAGAGAGAGAGAGAGAGAGAGAGAGAGAGAGAGAAGGATAGTCAGTGAGGGGGAGAGGGAGAGAGGGAGGGAGAGAGACAGAATGGACAATCAGTGTGAGAGGGACCACTGAGAGAGAAGGGACAGTCAGTGTAAGAGAGAGAGAGAGAGAGTGAGAGAGAGAAAAAGTGTCAGTCAATGTGTGAGAGAGAGGGAGAGAGAAGGGACAGTCACTGTGTGTGTGAAAGAGGGCAGAGAGAGAAGGGACTGTCAGTGTATGTGAGAGAGAGATAGCTGAGAGAGAAGGGACAGTCAGTGAGAGAGAGGGGGAGAGAGGGAGAGAGGGGACAGTTGGTGTGAGAAAGCGAGAGCTGAGAGATAAGGAACAGTCAGAGAGAGAGGTCAGTGTGCGTGAGAGAGCTGAGAGAGAAGGGACAGTCACTGTATGTGTGAGAGAGCTGAGAGCGAAGGTACAGTCAGTGTGAGAGAGAGAGCGCTGAGTGAGAAAGGACAGTCGGTGTGAGAGAGAGAGAACTGGGGGGTGAGAGAGAAGGGACAGTCAGTTGAGAAGGAGAGCTGTGGAGTGAGAGAGAGAGAGAGAGAAGGGACTGTCAGTGTGAGAGAGAGCGAGAGCTGAGGGGTGAGAGAGAAGGGACAGTCATTGTGAGACGGAGAGAGGGGACAGTGACACAGAAAAGAGACACTAAGACAGTGCAGAGGGGACAGAGACTGTGACACAGAAAGGACAGTCATAGTAAAGAAAAAGAGCGCATAGGTGACAGAGAAGAGACAGTGTCTGTAAGACAGGGCAGAGGGGTCAGTGAGACAGTCAGGGATAGGGGTCAGTGAGACAGTCAGGGATAGGGGTCAGTAAGACAGTCAGGGATAGGGGTCAGTGAGACAGTCAGGGATAAGGGACAGTGAGACAGTCAGGGCAGAGGGGACAGTGAGACAGTCAGGGCAGAGGGGGCAGTGAGACAGTCAGGGCAGAGGGGACAGTGAGACAGTCAGGGCAGAGGGGACAGTGAGACAGTCAGGGCAGAGGGGACAGTGAGACAGTCAGGGCAGAGGGGACAGTGAGACAGTCAGGCAGAGGGGACAGTGAGACAGTCAGGGCAGAGGGGACAGTGAGACAGTCAGGGCAGAGGGGATAGTGAGACAGTCAGGGATAGGGGACAGTGAGACAGTCAGGGATTGGGGACAGTGAGACAGTCAGGGATAGGGGACAGTGAGACAGTCAGGGATAGGGGTCAGTGAGACAGTCAGGGATAGGGGTCAGTGAGACAGTCAGGGATAGGGGACAGTGAGACAGTCAGGGATTGGGGACAGTGAGACAGTCAGGGATAGGGACAGTGAGACAGTCAGGGATAGGGGTCAGTGAGACAGTCAGGGCAGACGGGACAGTGAGACAGTCAGGGATAGGGGACAGCGAGACAGTCAGGGATTGGGTTCAGCGAGACAGTCAGGGATAGGGGACAGTGAGACAGTCAGGGATAGGGGTCAGTGAGACAGTCAGGGATAGGGGTCAGTGAGACAGTCGGATAAGGGACAGTGAGACAGTCAGGGCAGAGGGGACAGTGAGACAGTCAGGGATAGGGGTCAGTGAGACAGTCAGGGATAAGGGACAGTGAGACAGTCAGGGATAGGGGTCAGTGAGACAGTCAGGGATAGGGGACAGTGAGACAGTCAGGGATAGGGGACAGTGAGACAGTCAGGGATAGGGGTCAGTGAGACAGTCAGGGATAAGGGACAGTGAGACAGTCAGGGATAGGGGTCAGTGAGACAGTCAGGGATAGGGGTCAGTGAGACAGTCGGATAAGGGACAGTGAGACAGTCAGGGCAGAGGGGACAGTGAGACAGTCAGGGATAGGGGTCAGTGAGACAGTCAGGGATAAGGGACAGTGAGACAGTCAGGGATAGGGGTCAGTGAGACAGTCAGGGATAGGGGACAGTGAGACAGTCAGGGATAGGGGTCAGTGAGACAGTCAGGGATAAGGGACAGTGAGACAGTCAGGGATAGGGGACAGTGAGACAGTCAGGGATAGGGGTCAGTGAGACAGTCAGGGATAGGGGTCAGTGAGACAGTCAGGGATAGGGGACAGTGACAGCCAGGACATGCAGTGTGACAATGTTGAGGTTTTAGTAACCCTTTCATTCCCAGAGACCTTAATACATTGCTGGGTTCCAGGCACAGAATGTGGGATCAGAGCCTGAGGTCAGAGGTCCCTGCTGTTTATACTGAGGCCGCCCCCTAACTCCACCCCCCCCGCCCCTCCACCCCCTGCCCCTCTCTCCCTCTGCTAATAATAATAATAATAATATAATAATCCCTCACTCACTGTGTGAGCGCTGATTAATAATAATAATATAATAATAATCCCTCACTCACTGTGTGAGCGCTGATTAATAATAATAATCCCTCATTCATTGTGTGAGCGCTGATTAATAATAATAATAATAATCCCTCATTCACTGTGTGCTGATTAATAATATAATAATAATCCCTCATTCACTGTGCTGATTAATAATATAATAATAATCCCTCATTCACTGTGTGAACGCTGATTAATAATAATAATAATAATCCCTCATTCACTGTGTGCTGATTAATAATATAATAATAATAATCCCTCATTCACTGTGTGCTGATTAATAATAATATAATAATAATAATAATAATCCCTCATTCACTGTGTGAGCGCTGATTAATAATAATATAATAATAATAATCCCTCATTCACTGTGTGCTGATTAATAATAATATAATAATAATAATAATCCCTCATTCACTGTGTGAGCGCTGATTAATAATAATAATAATCCCTTAGTCACTGTGTGAGCACTGATTGATAATAATAATAATATAATAATAATAATAATCCCTCAGTCACTGTGTGAGCGCTGATTAATAATAATATAATAATAATAATAATCCCGCAGTCACTGTGTGAGCGCTGATTAATAATAATAATAATAATAATATAATAATAATAATCCCTCAGTCACTGTGTGAGCGCTGATTAATAATAATATAACAATAATCCCTCAGTCACTGTATGAGCGCTGATTAATAATAATATAACAATAATCCCTCAGTCACTGTGTGAGTGCTGATTAATAATAATATAATAATAATCCCTCAGTCACTGTGTGAGCGCTGATTAATAATAATATAATAATAATCCCTCAGTCACTGTGTGAGCGCTGATTAATAATAATATAATAATAATAATCCCTCAGTCACTGTGTGAGCGCTGATTAATAATAATATAATAATAATAATCCCTCAGTCACTGTATGAGCGCTGATTAATAATAATATAATAATAATAATCCCTCAGTCACTGTGTGAGCGCTGATTAATAATAATAATCTAATAATAATAATCCCTCAGTCACTGTGTGAGCGCTGATTAATAATAATATAATAATAATAATCCCTCAGTCACTGTGTGAGCGCTGATTAATAATAATAATAATAATCCCTCATTCACTGTGTGCTGATTAATAATATAATAATAATAATCCCTCATTCACTGTGTGCTGATTAATAATAATATAATAATAATAATAATAATAATCCCTCATTCACTGTGTGAGCGCTGATTAATAATAATATAATAATAATAATCCCTCATTCACTGTGTGCTGATTAATAATAATATAATAATAATAATAATCCCTCATTCACTGTGTGAGCGCTGATTAATAATAATAATAATCCCTTAGTCACTGTGTGAGCACTGATTGATAATAATAATAATATAATAATAATAATAATCCCTCAGTCACTGTGTGAGCGCTGATTAATAATAATATAATAATAATAATAATCCCGCAGTCACTGTGTGAGCGCTGATTAATAATAATAATAATAATAATATAATAATAATAATCCCTCAGTCACTGTGTGAGCGCTGATTAATAATAATATAACAATAATCCCTCAGTCACTGTATGAGCGCTGATTAATAATAATATAACAATAATCCCTCAGTCACTGTGTGAGTGCTGATTAATAATAATATAATAATAATCCCTCAGTCACTGTGTGAGCGCTGATTAATAATAATATAATAATAATCCCTCAGTCACTGTGTGAGCGCTGATTAATAATAATATAATAATAATAATCCCTCAGTCACTGTGTGAGCGCTGATTAATAATAATATAATAATAATAATCCCTCAGTCACTGTATGAGCGCTGATTAATAATAATATAATAATAATAATCCCTCAGTCACTGTGTGAGCGCTGATTAATAATAATAATCTAATAATAATAATCCCTCAGTCACTGTGTGAGCGCTGATTAATAATAATATAATAATAATAATCCCTCAGTCACTGTGTGAGCGCTGATTAATAATAATAATCTAATAATAATAATCCCTCAGTCACTGTGTGAGCGCTGATTAATAATAATAATAATATAATAATAATAATCCCTCAGTCACTGTGTGAGCGCTGATTAATAATAATAATCTAATAATAATCCCTTATTCACTGTGTGCTGATTAATAATAATAATATAATAATAATAATCCCTCAGTCTCTGTGTGCTGATTAATAATAATATAATAATAATAATCCCTCAGTCACTGTGTGAGCGCTGATTAATAATAATAATCTAATAATAATAATCCCTCAGTCACTGTGTGAGCGCTGATTAATAATAATAATAATATAATAATAATAATCCCTCAGTCACTGTGTGAGCGCTGATTAATAATAATATAATAATAATAATCCCTCATTCACTGTGTGCTGATTAATAATAATATAATAATATAATAATAATAATCCCTCAGTCACTGTGTGAGGGCTGATTAATAATAATATAATAATAATAATAATCCCTCAGTCACTGTGTGAGCGCTGATTAATAATAATAATAATATAATAATAATAATCCCTCAGTTACTGTGTGAGCGCTGATTAATAATAATATAATAATAATCCCTCAGTCACTGTGTGAGCGCTGATTAATAATAATAATAATAATCCCTCAGTCACTGTGTGAGCGCTGATTAATAATAATAATAATAATCCCTCAGTCACTGTGTGAGCGCTGATTAATAATAATAATAATAATCCCTCAGTCACTGTGTGAGCGCTGATTAATAATAATAATAATAATCCCTCAGTCACTGTGTGAGCGCTGATTAAGGTTCTCGTGAGGTCCCTTATGTGACAGTCCCGGACACGCAGCAGCTAAACGTGTGCAGAGCGAGTGAGCGAGCGCGAGAGGATGTGGTCACAGAGAAACTGCTGTCAGCACATTATTCAGAGGGAGGCAGGGAAACGGTAACGCACAGTGACACACAGACACACACACACACAGACACACACACACACAGGAGGGGGCTCCCTCAGTCTGTCAGTGTCACACACACACACACAGGAGAGGGGCTCTCTCAGTCTATCAGTGTCACACACACACACACACACACACACACACACACACGAGAGGGGCTCCCTCAGTCTGTCAGTGTCACACACACACACACACACACACACACAGGAGAGGGGCTCCCTCAGTCTGTCAGTGACACGCACACACACACACACAGGAGAGGGGCTCCCTCAGTCTGTCAGTGTCACACACACACGAGAGGTGTCCCTCAGTCTATCAGTGTCACACACACACACACACATAGGGAATCCCTCAGTCTGTCAGTCACACACACACACACGAGAGGGGTCCCTCAGCCTGTCAGTCACACACACACACACACGAGAGGGGTCCCTCAGTCTGTCAGTCACACACACACACACACACACACACACACACACACACACACACACACACACACACACACACACACACACACACACGAGAGGGGCTCCCTCAGTCTGTCAGTGACACACACACACAGGAGAGGGGCTCCCTCAGTCTGTCAGTGACACACACACACACACACACACACACACACACACACACACACACACACACACACACACACACACACACACAGGAGAGGGGCTCCCTCAGTCTGTCAGTGACACACACACACACACACAGAGGAGAGGGGCTCCCTCAGTCTGTCAGTGACACACACACACAGGAGAGGGGCTCCCTCAGTCTGTCAGTGACACACACACACACACACACACACACACACACACACACACACACAGGAGAGGGGCTCCCTCAGTCTGTCAGTGACACACACACACACACACAGAGGAGAGGGGCTCCCTCAATCTGTCAGTGTCACACACACAGGAGAGGGGCTTCCTCAGTCTGTCAGTGTCACACACACAGGAGAGGGGCTCCCTCAGTGTGTCAGTGTCACACACACACAGGAGAGGGGTTCCCTCAGTCTGTCAGTGTCACACACACACACACACACGCAGGAGAGGGGCTCTCTGTCTGTCAGTGTTACACACACACACACACGCACGCAGGAGAGGGGCTCTCTGTCTGTCAGTGTTACACACACACACACACACGCACGCAGGAGAGGGGCTCTCTGTCTGTCAGTGTCACACACACACACACACGCACGCAGGAGAGGGGCTCTCTGTCTGTCAGTGTCACACACACACACACACACACACAGAGGATACGAGTGTCACACTTCCCTTTCTGCGGCCTCTTGGACTCTCTCTCTTGATCTGACACTAGAACTCGCCTGTCCGGTTAATGTTTGCCCTCCCCGGGTGAATGGGCCTTTGTGTTCTGTCACCACAGGTCAGGAGTTCTGACCCATACCGATAAGCCATTTAACCCCATCACTGCCGAATCGGATTAACACATTCATGTAACTGTGGCCTCGGGAAAAGGATTGTGCAGAGAGACAGGAGACGGGCACAGTGAGACTATATCATATAAACACCACGGGCATTTCTCCCTATAATATACCCACCGCACTCAATGGAAGGGGTTAACTTGAATCCCAATGTGACACGTTTCTTGTATGATGTATGTATGTATGTATCTATTTATATAGCGCCATGCAGGTACGCAGCGCGTCACCGCAGTAACACGCGGGGCATAACAATATAACACGTAGTGGGAAGAGGCGCTTCAGGCGAAACATTAGGGAAAGGAGTCCCTGCCCCCAAGAGCTTACACTCTATGTGGTAAGTAGGGAGAACGTACAGAGACAGGAGGAGGGTGTGCTGGTCAGTGCGTCTGCGGGGGGCCATCTGATGACCGGTCCGTATGGGAACGTTGTCTTGCCGCCGTTCTTGGCTGCTCCAATAGCTGGAGAATTGCATTGTGGGCGTGTGAATGGACCGCTACTTTGTATCTCTGTGCTAGGCTGCGGCCATAGTGCACGCGGGACAGAGCGCCTGCCGACAGAGAGGCGTGGCCGTGACGTCACCAGGCTGGATCGCCCTCATTGGCTCAAACGGCTCGCGCGACGCGGCGGTCTGCGGGAAAAATCAAATGGATTTGTCTGCTCCAAATCCTACCGCCATCGCGTAGCGCACAGCATGGCTGCTCTGGTGCACTTACATGAATTTGTTCATGCTGCCCGTGCCGTTGCATAGCGCGCCCGCTCACGCAGGACGCGTGCATTGTCGCAACGTGTCAACCGTGTGCTGCGCGACGCTCAGCGCCAACCTGCGCGCACTTACAGAGGAGCGCTGCACTTTGAAGAATGTGTCTGTGTCGGCTGCACACGCCGGTGCCTCGTCCCAGTGTCACGTCCCGGTGTCACGTCCCGGTGTCTCGTCCCGGTGTCTCGTCCCGGTGTCACGTCCCGGTGTCTCGTCCCGGTGCCTCGTCCCGGTGCCTCGTCCCGGTGTCGCGTCCCGGTGTCTCGTCCCGGTGTCTCGTCCCGGTGCCGCGTCCCGGTGTCTCGTCCCGGTGTCTCGTCCCGGTGTCTCGTCCCGGTGCCTCGTCCCGGTGCCTCGTCCCGGTGCCTCGTCCCGGTGCCTCGTCCCGGTGTCACGTCCCGGTGCCACGTCCCGGTGTCTCGTCCCGGTGTCTCGTCCCGGTGTCTCGTCCCGGTGTCTCGTCCCGGTGCCTCGTCCCGGTGCCTCGTCCCGGTGTCTCGTCCCGGTGTCACGTCCCGGTGCCACGTCCCGGTGTCTCGTCCCGGTGTCTCGTCCCGGTGTCTCGTCTCGGTGTCTCGTCCCGGTGTCTCGTCCCGGTGTCACGTCCCGGTGCCTCGTCCCGGTGCCTCGTCCCGGTGCCTCGTCCCGGTGTCTCGTCCCGGTGTCTCGTCCCGGTGTCTCGTCCCGGTGCCTCGTCCCGGTGCCTCGTCCCGGTGTCACGTCCCGGTGTCACGTCCCGGTGCCTCGTCCCGGTGTCTCGTCCCGGTGCCTCGTCCCGGTGCCTCCTCCCGGTGCCTCGTCCCGGTGTCTCGTCCCGGTGCCTCGTCCCGGTGCCTCCTCCCGGTGCCTCGTCCCGGTGCCTCGTCCCGGTGTCTCGTCCCGGTGTCACGTCCCGGTGCCTCGTCCCGGTGCCTCGTCCCGGTGTCTCCTCCCGGTGCCTCGTCCCGGTGTCTCGTCCCGGTGTCTCGTCCCGGTGCCTCCTCCCGGTGCCTCGTCCCGGTGCCTCGTCCCGGTGTCTCGTCCCGGTGTCTCGTCCCGGTGCCTCGTCCCGGTGCCTCGTCCCGGTGTCACGTCCCGGTGCCTCCTCCCGGTGCCTCCTCCCGGTGTCACGTCCCGGTGTCACGTCCCGGTGTCTCGTCCCGGTGCCTCGTCCCGGTGCCTCCTCCCGGTGCCTCGTCCCGGTGCCTCGTCCCGGTGCCTCGTCCCGGTGTCTCGTCCCGGTGTCTCGTCCCGGTGCCTCCTCCCGGTGCCTCGTCCCGGTGCCTCGTCCCGGTGTCTCGTCCCGGTGTCACGTCCCGGTGTCTCGTCCCGGTGCCTCGTCCCGGTGCCTCGTCCCGGTGCCTCGTCCCGGTGCCTCGTCCCGGTGTCTCGTCCCGGTGTCACGTCCCGGTGTCTCGTCCCGGTGCCTCGTCCCGGTGCCTCGTCCCGGTGCCTCGTCCCGGTGTCTCGTCCCAGTGTCTCCTCCCGGTGCCTCGTCCCGGTGCCTCGTCCCGGTGTCTCGTCCCAGTGTCTCCTCCCGGTGCCTCCTCCCGGTGCCTCCTCCCGGTGTCTCGTCCCAGTGTCTCCTCGCCTGGACCTGTGTCCCGCACTTTGCATCCCTGCTGTATATATTATCAGTCACGGAGCTGCTCATACGCTTCATTAGGGAGGTGGGTTTTAAGGTGGATAGAGAGGGTGCTAGTCGGGTACTGAGGGGAAGGGCATTCCAGAGGTGTGGGGCAGTCAGTGAGAAAGGTTTAAGGCGGGAGAGGGCTTTAGATACAAAGGGGGTAGAGAGAAGACATCCTTGAGCAGAATGCAAGAGTTGGGATGGTGCATAGCGAGAAATTAGGGTGAGTTGTAAGGAGGGGAAGAGGGGTGTATAGTGAGAGATTAGGGTGAGATGTAAGGAGGGGTAGAGGTAGGTATAGTGAGATTAGGGTGAGAGGTAAGGAGGGGCAGAGGAGGGTATAGTGAGATATTGGGGTGAGATGTAAAGAGGGGCAGAGGAGGATATAGTGAGATATTAGGGTGAGATGTAAGGAGGGGCAGAGGAGGGTATAGTGAGAGATTAGGGTGAGATGTAAGGAGGGGTAGAGGTAGGTATAGTGAGATATTAGGGTGAGATAAGGAGGGGCAGGGGAGGGTATAGTGAGAGATTAGGGAGAGATGTAAGGAGGGGCAGAGGGGGTATAGTGAGATATTAGGGTGAGATGTAAGGAGGGGCAGAGGAGGGTATAGTGAGATATTGGGGTGAGATGTAAAGAGGGGCAGAGGAGGATATAGTGAGATATTAGGGTGAGATGTAAGGAGGGGCAGAGGAGGGTATAGTGAGAGATTAGGGTGAGATGTAAGGAGGAGCAGAGGAGGATATAGTGAGATATTGGGGTGAGATGTAAGGAGGGGCAGAGGAGGGTGTAGTGAGATATTAGGGTGAGAAGTAAGGAGGGGCAGAGGAGGTATAGTGAGATATTAGGGTGAGAAGTAAGGAGGGGTAGAGGAGGGTATAGTGAGATATTAGGGTGAGATGTAAGGAGGAGCAGAGGGGGGTATAGTGAGATATTAGGGGGTGAGATGTAAGGAGGGGCAGAGGAGGTATAGTGAGATATTAGGGTGAGCTGTAAGGAGGGGCAGAGGAGGATATAGTGAGATATTAGGGGGAGATGTAAGGAGGGGCAGAGGAGGATATAGTGAGATATTAGGGTGAGCAGTAAGGAGGGGCAGAGGAGGATATAGTGAGATATTAGGGTGAGCAGTAAGGAGGGGCAGAGGAGGTTATAGCCCTAAAATGCTTAACGACATCATCATTAACCCCTGCACAGCTCTGGGATCGGTCACACAGTGTTAGCGATAGGCTGATGGGTCAGCGATAAGATTTATTCATTCGGGGACCGTGGGAACCGCAGATATAAAATTTAGTAGAGGAACTCCTCCCCTAACTGCTCCTATAACTCCTCCCCTAACTGCTCCTATAACTCCTCCCCTAACTGCTCCTATAACCTCTCCCTATAACTGCTCCTATAACTCCTCCCCTAACTGCTCCTATAACTCCTCCCCTAACTGCTCCTATAACCTCTCCCTATAACTCCTCCCCTAACTGCTCCTATAACTCCTCCCCTAACTGCTCCTATAACTCCTCCCCTAACTGCTCCTATAACTCCTCCCCTAACTGCTCCTATAACCTCTCCCTATAACTCCTCCCCTAACTGCTCCTGTAACTCCTCCCCTAACTGCTCCCTATAACTCCTCCCCTAACTGCTCCTATAACTCCTCCCCTAACTGCTCCTATAACCTCTCCCTATAACTCCTCCCCTAACTGCTCCTGTAACTCCTCCCCTAACTGCTCCCTATAACTCCTCCCCTAACTGCTCCTATAACTCCTCCCCTAACTGCTCCCTATAACTCCTCCCCTAACTGCTCCTGTAACTCCTCCCCTAACTGCTCCTGTAACTCCTCCCCTAACTGCTCCCTATAACTCCTCCCCTAACTGCTCCCTATAACTTCTCTTATTATTCTGTAACCGTTTTGTATATACAAACGTTATAATTCAGGCTGCAGTCTGCAGTGTGTCCAGCAGGTGGCAGCCTGGTATGCAGCCCCCCCTGTGACTGTGACCCTACAGAATGAATCGCCCCTTTTCAATACCCTGAGGGCTGTTCTATAGTGCGGGCGTGCGCACGGCGGTGCACGTGGCGCGGGCGTTTAGATATTGCAGGCGGTGACGCGGGCGGCCAGGGGGCGTGACAGCGCTAGGCCGCGCTCTGATTGGCCTGCGGCTCGGCAGCAGCGCGAAAATATCATTTTCATTATATTTTCTCCTGTCTGCCGCGCCACCGGCCGCGCGCGTCCCATCTATACCAACGGATGCCAAACGCAGCCAGCTATGGTTGCCGCGCGCGCACGGCGGAGGAATCGCGAGCACTATAGAACGAGCCGGAGAATTGTCACATCCTCTCCTGCTCAGGCCAGGGCTATCCTGTTATACTGAGTTAGGCCGCGCCTATAGTGCCGTCGATGGCAACGTGACGTCACCCGTCGCCACGGGCGAAAGTTATATTTCCTGAAATTTGATTGGTTTAGGGGCTGTCGCATGAGGCGACAGCCCTTGAAAAATCCAATTTCGCCGGCTACCAGTTTTCGCGACGTCGCATTGTCGTCGTCGCACGCACTATAGGCGCACGCGGCGGCGGAAATGCATTTGTTTTCGGGCGACGTCGCCTCGCCCGTCGCGGGCTCTATAAGCGCGGCCTATCTCTGTGTCGCTCTATCCGCTGCCTCACTACCCAGATTGGGAATTTTAAAAGCAGCAACCCCCCAAACCCCCAAAAATTTTTTTAACATTATGGGATCCTTGGGCCCCCCCAGAGCTGACCCGCGCTATTTTCTGCTCCGGTGAGTATCTCGGAAACCAGGGGTGCTGAGATTGGTGCCGTTCAGCTGCGTGGGTGGGGGGGGGGGGGAGGGGGAGGGGGGGAGGGACACCCCAAGATTCCCATAATGTAAAACCCCCAAAATGACTCACAAAATGATTTTGAAACGACTTATCCCCTTCAGATTCAACCCCCCTGAGAGTAACTGCCTGACTTTATTGGGATCTTGTGAAAAAAATGAATTGTTGCCATTTCTGTCGGGAACACTGGATTCAAGGCGGCCCCCTCCGTGCGTTTAGCTGTTTGGTGGGTGACGGGAGCAGAGGACATAGCAAGTGAGGGACACTTTGAGGGCACTCACAGCGCTAGAACTAAGGCGGCCAACTCCAGTCCTCAAGGGCCACCAACGGGTCAAGTTTTCAGGAAATCCCTGCTTCAGCACAGGTAGCTCAAGCAGTCCCTGCTTCAGCACAGGAGGCTCAATCGTCCCTGCTTCAGCACAGGTGGCTCAATCAGTGGCTGAGCCACCTGTGCTGAAGCAGGAATATCCTGAAAACCTGACCTGTTGGTGGACCTTGAGGACTAGAGTTGGCCGGCCCCCGGGGCCCCTGTCTGCATCCGAATTGAAAGAGCAGAAGCGATGTCTGGTTCCGACATAAAGAGACGGAAATACCTTCGCCGGCAGCTGGTTAAATCTTCAATATCTTCCAGGGGGGAAATAGCACCTATAAAGGCAGCCGGCTCACAATAACCCCGTGACGGGAACCTAACACCGCCCCGGCCGGCCAAAAGGGGTTCTGCTGACCCGATCTCCTTGTTGGCTTGAGGGTGTGGTGAACTGGACTCTGGTAACCCAACTCCTGCGGTGCCTTGTTGCCATGGAGCGGCTTCTGGAAAGGAACCCCGCCAGTGCCACGTTATAATCATTCATTACAATGTGGCTTTTTTTTTTGGCCGAGTCCCCAGCAGGGAAGGGGGCGCAGGGAAGGGGGCAGGGACATTGGGGTGTGGGGGGGGGGGGAGCAGGGAAGGGGGCAGGGACATTGGGGTGTGGGGGGGGGAGCAGGGAAGGGGGCAGGGACAGGGGGGGGAGCAGGGAAGGGGGCAGGGACGTGGTGAGGGGGAGCAGGGAAGGGGGTTTGCAGAGGAGTGCACACACAGGAGAGGGGCTCCCTCAGTCTGTCAGTGACACACACACACACACACACACACACACACACACACACACACACACACACACACACACACACAGGAGAGGGGCTCCCTCAGTGTGTCAGTGACACACACACACACACACACAGGAGAGGGGCTCCCTCAGTCTATCAGTGTCACACACACACACATAGGGAATCCCTCAGTCTGTCAGAAACACACACACACACGAGATGGAATCCCTCACTGTCACACACACACACACACACACACACACACACACACACACACACACACACACACACACACACAGAGATCCCCAAGAATACATTGCAGTCCTTTAACCACTACACACGCTGTTCCCTGTAAATGACAGAAGTCTCTGTGGCTCAGACCTCCCTGACTCACAGAACACACAGTCACGTAGTTACTCACCTGCTGCACTCAGGGGTTACGTAACCCTTTCCGTGCGCTAGTGGTGTTACGAGACCATCCAGCACTGAGAGGAGCTAAGCTAGGGTCCGGCTAGGACCAAGGGGAAGTAACTGCAGGACAGCACCATCTTTAATACCCTATTTCCTCAATTCTAAGACGCACCTTTTTTTCGATTTTCACATGTCTGAAATCGGGCTGCGTCTTAGAATCGATGTATTTTAAAAAAAAGTGTCTACAGTACAAACCCCTTCTTTTGACTTAACATGTTTCAGGAGAGGTCCCATGTCAGCGGAGGACGAAGTGTGCGGCGGCGGCAGGAGAGGTCCCGTGTCTGCAGATGGTTGAAGATGGACAGCGGGCGGGAGTGCGGTGGCGGCGGCAGGACAAGTCACAAGTCTGCAGGTGGATGAAGATAAGACAGCGGGCGTGCGGTGGTGGAGGCGGCTAATAGATCATAATAGCAGGAGCAGAGCGGCATAGGGGAACGGCTTAGGAGGTGCACACTAACACCGGAAGTTGACCGGTGTCTGACTTCCGGTTACAGTGTGCACCTCCCACGCCGTTCCCCTATGCCGCTCTGCTCCTGCTCAGCTCTCCTGCTATTATGATCTCCTGCCGCCGCACCCCACCGCACGCCCGCTGTCTTCATATCTTCATTCACCTGCAGACTTTGGACCTGTCCTGCTGCCGCACACCCACCCGCTGTCCATCTGCAGACGTGGGACCTCTCCCGCTGCCGCCCGCTTCATCCTCCGCTGACATGGGACCTCTCCTGAAACATGGAGAGTGAACAGGTAATTTTCCTCGATTGTAAGGACCAAACCGATGGTGCGTCTGACAGCCGAGGAAATACGGCAGCTAGAAACGGTAAACAAAAACTTTAGGGGATTCTGCAATCTGTAAAGTCTTTAAGTGGTTGGGAACTGCCACGTTCTCACCGCCACGTTCTCACCGCCACGTTCTCACCGCCACGGGTAAATCCTTCTCTCTGTTCTGTCATTTATGAAGCTGTCATGAGTCAGCCACATAAAACTAAAGGATCTGAACGCTGGGATGCAGTGTTCCCGTCACAGTGACACACAATCGCGTATCACACGAGGTGCGGTGTTCCCGTCACAGTGACACACAATCACGTATCACACGAGATGCGGTGTTCCCGTCACAGTGACACACAATCGCGTATCACACGAGATGCGGTGTTCCGTCACAGTGACACACAATCACGTATCACACGAGATGCGGTGTTCCCGTCACAGTGACACACAATCGCGTATCACACGAGATGCGGTGTTCCGTCACAGTGACACACAATCACGTATCACACGAGATGCGGTGTTCCCATCACAGTGACACACAATCACGTATCACACGAGATGCGGTGTTCCCGTCACAGTGACACAATCACGTATCACACGAGATGCGGCGTTCCCTTCACAGTGACACACAATCACGTATCACACGAGATGCGGCGTTCCCGTCACAGTGACACACAATCACGTATCACACGAGATGCGGTGTTCCCATCACAGTGACACACAATCACGTATCACACGACATGCGGTGTTCCCGTCACAGTGACACACAATCACGTATCACACGAGATGCGGTGTTCCCGTCACAGTGACACAATCACGTATCACACGAGATGCGGTGTTCCCATCACAGTGACACACAATCACGTATCACACGAGGTGCGGTGTTCCCGTCACAGTGACACACAATCACTTATCACACGAGATGCGGTGTTCCCATCACAGTGACACACAATCACGTATCACACGAGATGCGGTGTTCCCGTCACAGTGACACAATCACGTATCACACGAGATGCGGCGTTCCCTTCACAGTGACACACAATCACGTATCACACGAGATGCGGCGTTCCCGTCACAGTGACACACAATCACGTATCACACGAGATGCGGCGTTCCCTTCACAGTGACACACAATCACGTATCACACGAGATGCGGTGTTCCCGTCACAGTGACACACAATCACGTATCACACGAGATGCGGCGTTCCCTTCACAGTGACACACAATCACGTATCACACGAGATGCGGCGTTCCCTTCACAGTGACACACAATCACGTATCACACGAGATGCGGTGTTCCCGTCACAGTGACACACAATCACGTATCACACGAGATGCGGTGTTCCCGTCACAGTGACACACAATCACGTATCACACGAGGTGCGGTGTTCCCGTCACAGTGACACACAATCGCATATCACACGAGATGCGGCGTTCCCGTCACAGTGACACACAATCACGTATCACACGAGGTGCGGTGTTCCCGTCACAGTGACACACAATCACGTATCACACGAGATGCAGTGTTTCCGTCACAGTGACACAATAACGTATCACACGAGATGCAGTGTTCCCTTCACAGTGACACACAATCACGTATCACACGAGATGCGGTGTTCCCTTCACAGTGACACACAATCACGTATCACACGAGATGCGGCGTTCCCTTCACAGTGACACACAATCACGTATCACACGAGATGCGGTGTTCCCGTCACAGTGACACACAATCACGTATCACACGAGATGCGGTGTTCCCGTCACAGTGACACACAATCACGTATCACACGAGGTGCGGTGTTCCCGTCACAGTGACACACAATCACGTATCACACGAGGTGCGGTGTTCCCGTCACAGTGACACACAATCACGTATCACACGAGATGCGGTGTTCCCGTCACAGTGACACACAATCACGTATCACACGAGATGCGGTGTTCCCGTCACAGTGACACACAATCACGTATCACACGAGATGCTGTGTTCCCGTCACAGTGACACACAATCACGTATCACACGAGATGCGGTGTTCCCGTCACAGTGACACAATCACGTATCACACGAGATGCAGTGTTCCCGTCACAGTGACACACAATCACGTATCACACGAGATGCGGTGTTCCCGTCACAGTGACACACAATCGCGTATCACACGAGATGCAGTGTTCCCGTCACAGTGACACACAATCACGTATCACACGAGATGCGGTGTTCCCGTCACAGTGACACACAATCACGTATCACACGAGATGCGGTGTTCCCGTCACAGTGATACACAATCACATATCACACGAGATGCGGTGTTCCCGTCACAGTGACACACAATCACGTATCACACGACATGCAGTGTTCCCGTCACAGTGACACACAATCACGTATCACACAAGATGCGGTGTTCCCGTCACAGTGACACACAATCACATATCACACGAGATGCGGTGTTCCCGTCACAGTGACACACAATCACGTATCACATGAGATGCGGTGTTCCCGTCACAGTGACACACAATCACGTATCACACGAGATGCGGTGTTCCCGTCACAGTGACACACAATCACGTATCACACGAGATGCGGTGTTCCCGTCACAGTGACACACAATCACGTATCACACGAGATGCGGTGTTCCCGTCACAGTGACACACAATCACGTATCACACAAGATGCAGTGTTCCCGTCACAGTGACACTATTCTGAAAGCCAGGGTCATATGTAGATGATTTAGCCCAGATAGTGTCAACCCGGCCCTCTTTTCCAAGCACAACAAGTCTGTTTCTTTTCTTTACTTTATTTGTGGAAAGCAGGTAAAAAACAGGCACATGTGTAGAGATGTAGGTGTTGGGATAATGTCTCTCTGTGGGTGCTTGGTAGTTAAAGGCAGGTGAAAAAGATAATCCTACCAGTACAGGAGTTTACAGCAGAGTGCTCACTCATCCAGAGGTTATGGTGGAAAAGGAAGTGAGGGGCAGTGTGGGTAAAGGGAATAGTCTTGGGACAGACTATCTTTGAACAAACAGAAGGGGGGGCAGACTAGCCCATTCTGGTGAGGATCTCAGAAGCTGCAGTAGCAGCTCACTGATGTCATGCCCAGAGGCAAGAAATGCAACATTGTTACATGTCACACAGGCACAGTATGTGTATGCAAACGCCATGCAGCTGAAATAAGAACTGACAGGCAGAAGCTGCAAAGGAGAGAGGGGGGTGAATCAGAAATGCAGTTCTTGTTCCATGACACTCCCCGTCTGGTATCTGGAGATACAACTATATAACTGGAATATGTGGAACATATGTGCAATGCATAACAAAAATAACATCACATTCTCAAACAATGCAAGAGTCCATGTCCACATAGCGATGTGACACCAGCCGGTATCACTGGTATCAAGGTCCCTTGGCCAAGGTTCTTCGGCAAAGGATGCAGGGTGGATGCACAGCTCCAGGTTTGCTGGTTGCACCACAATGTCTTTGTGTAAAAGTCTCTGGCACTGTTTCCTTTAACCTTGTGAGAGAGCAGTCTTTTTGTCTCTGTAGTTTTACCCACAGAGTGTATCCCCTTGTAGGTATGCCAGTCGTGGTAGCCTGTCGCTCTATCACCTGGCGTTTGGCAGAAGGAGATGGCTTTTGGCTCCTTGCGGAAGCGGAACAACACTCCTGGAAGACTGGTTGTCTTGTCTAGTACAGTAAAGAGGGCATCGTTCAGGGAGACTCCCTGGAGCTGAGCGCTGGGGCTGAACACTATCCGGATTTGATCAGGTTCCTGAGGGTGGTAGGCCCCAGATAATTGGAGGTACCGGCATTCTTCACCTTCCTTCATTAGAGGTGCTGGCTTTGCGTGGCCGGTAAGGAATATCTTCTGGATGAAGGCCACAAAGTTTTTTTTGGTCTCTGGTTCCCTTGGTAGGTCGCAGAGGTGCGAAGTGAACCTAGAGATGGTATGTACTCCATTGTTTGGGAGGTGCTTTCTTGGTGAATGGAATGGTAGCGGGTTCGCCCAACTGCCAGGTCCGTTTCTGACGAGCTCCTTGACCGTTGGCATCAGGAATTCTCCATCTCCCATCAATGGTGTTTGCTTGTCGTTGTCCTTTGTGGTCTGGAACGCTGTGCACCCTAAGTCATTGGTGCATTCCTCTTGCAAGAGAACGTTTCCATGTATTTTGGTGATACGCCTTTGTATCTCTTTGTTGACTGCCCTCAGTTCTCTCCTTGGACATGACGAAAAACAGTCTCTTTTGCCCTAGTAAATCCCTTTATGAGATGTCTCTGAGATTGTCTTTTTTTAGACTTGTGAGAGGACAGTCTTTTTGACACTGTGGCTTCACCTGTAGAGCGTAATCTTTTGCGGTTATGCCAGCCGTGACAGCTGGCTGCTTTATCGCTGGATACTCTGTGGAGAGGAACAACTGTACGTCCTAGCCGTGCCATTGCTCGCGAGAGGATCGTCCGATTGTTTATTGTCTATTGGATGACCCCTTTGTCGGTCACCTTTGGGAGGTTACTTTCTTCCTCCAGTGGAGTCGACTCGTCATCCTTGGTTATCTGAACCGCTAAGCATCCTAGGACATTGTCACATCCCACCGATGCAAGGATGTTTTTGTTGACCTCAGGGCTATGACCTTGTCTTTTCTCTTCACTTGGCCCTTCGGTCACTTGGAGATGGCCAAGACATGGTTCAGAGAGAGATGTGTGTCCACATTCTGTTACTACCGTTCTGCGGGCGTCAACATAGTCTTGCCCGTGCTCTTTGTCGGTGCACGCGTTGCCCACTATCACCCATCCTAGGTCAAGTCTTTGGGCGTATGGCGCGTTGTGGGGTCCGTTATGCTGTTTACGGACTTTATGTACCCTCATGATGTCCCTGCCGAGCAGCAGCAAGATCTTGGCGCCTTGTTCTACCGGCAGGATGTAGTTGGCTATTCCTTTGAGGTGCGGGTAATGGAGTGCCATGTCTGGTGTGGGAATCTCGTCCCTGTTTGTGGCCATGTGGCTGCACTCGATGAGTGTGGGAAGGGGCATGTTCACTTTGCCGTCTATTGAGCATATGGTGTAGCCATTCAGTCTTCTCCCTGTGGTCTCCGTTCGCCCTGCGCACGTTCTGAGAGTGTAAGGAGAAGCACCGTCTTGTATGTTAAACATGTCGAAGAACTCTGACCTGACCAGCGATCGGTTGCTCTGGTCGTTGAGGATTGCGTACATCCGAATAGCCTTCTCAGGTTGTCCCTGGGGGTGCACTGCGACGAGGCATATTTTGGAGCAGGACATTTTGTAACCTTCTTTTCCGCATACCTCAGTGCGCTGAGATGTGACGGATGTTGGCTCTCCTTCTTCTTTCTCCCCGCCATGCTCGGCTACGGAGGATGGGTTGTGGAGTTGGTGGAGTGTCAGCGCCTCTGGGTGTAACGCTGTCACGTGCTTGTCACTTTCGCACACTGTGCATTTGATCTCTTCTTTACAGTCCCTGGCTAGGTGAGTCGTGGAACCGCAGCACCTGAAGCAAACTCTGAATTCTCCAAGTAACCGCTTGCGTTCCTCTAGGGACTTCATCCTGAACCCAAAGCACTTGTTGAGTGGGTG
The DNA here is from genome assembly GCF_040206685.1 of Ascaphus truei. Lineage (NCBI taxonomy): Eukaryota > Metazoa > Chordata > Amphibia > Anura > Ascaphidae > Ascaphus > Ascaphus truei. Next base: position 5,126,343 of record NC_134504.1, read on the forward strand.
TGGCTTCTTGTGTATGGGACATTCCCTGTTTGGGTCCCTTGGTTCCTTGCCTCCGGTGACCGACTGATCGGGAGTAGTTCGGGTCGTGGGAGGCACGTCCGTCCTGTGGACCGAGATGGGTGTTTGGGTGTTACCATATCTCGTCACTGGTCTTTCGTTCCTCAGGCTGCTTGCACTGTATGTGGTTTGCGCACCTAAGATGAAACTGGGATCGTTCCTTGTCCTTGCCGCTTCGCGGATGAAGCTCAAGAAGAATGAGAATGGGGGGTAGACGACTTGTTTCTCCCTTTTGTATTTGGAACCTTGTGAAATCCACCTTTCTTGGAGGTTGAAGGGTAGCTTCTCCAGGATGGGTCTCACTCCACGAGCTGAGTCTAGGAAGTTGAGACCTATTAAGGAATGGTCTTTCCTTGCGAACTCCAGTTCTTGCAGCAGGTCCCCGAGCTCTCGTAACTTCGAGTAGTCTTTAGTTGTGATCTTGGGGAAGCTGTCGACTCGTTTGAAGAGCGAATCCTCGACTGCCTCGGGGCTACCGTAGGACTCTTCTAGCCTTTCCCACACTAGGTCAAGACCTACTTGGGGTTGGTGCGCGTTTGCCGGCCGAAGTCTCTTCGCGTGCTTCCTGGATTCGTTCCCCAGGAACTTGAATAGCAGGTTGAGCTCTTCTTTGCTGAGAAGTCCAAGCTGTTGATTGCGTCTTTGAACGTGAACTTCCACGTCCGGTAGTTCTCAGGGCGGTCGTCGAAGCTGATGAGTCCTGCTTGCACCAGGTCACGCCGGATCATGTACTTGGCTATGTCTGCAGGCCTGAGGCATCAGCGTGTTTGTCCCGTTCTGAGGTAGTTGCTGGGAGGGTCTGTGCGGTCGCCTCTTCCTTGGCGTGGACGCGTGATGACTGCTGGTCGTGTGAGGGGCTGTTTTTTCCCGTGTGGGTGTACCTGGATGGCGAGCCCGTTGTAGTGCACCCGTGTGCGCGCTGGCGTGTGGATCACTGTTGCGGCTGTGGCTATCCCAGGCAGCATGTACCATTGACGGAGCAGCGTCTTCTCCTCGTGGACCTAGCAAGTCTTCGGTGTCTGTAGAGTCACTCCCTCCGCGTTGAGATGGTGCGCTGGTGTTTATGCTGAAGAGGCTTCTTACATAGTTTTCAGTGCGTTGGACTGGATCCTCTGAGGCGATCCGTCTGTACGGTTGCTCCCCGCCATCCTGTTGCGTGGCTGCTTCTAGGACTTCGGCTTGGGCTACAGCGGCGGCAGCTTCTCTTTCTTGATTTAGGGCCTCTAGGTTAACGTCCACCTCTGTCTTTTTCCGTGCAGCGGTGGCAGTGGCTGTCTGCGCCTCCTCTTCTATGCGGGCCCTTTCTAGTTTCATGGCTGCCTCTTTCTGAGCGTATGCGGCCCTGGCACGTGCGGCCTCTGGGGTGGCTCTTGCTGACCTTGATGAGTGCCTGGATGTGCTCGAGCGCTGCGATGCGGTCTCCAGAAGGAGCTCTTTTCTCTCGCTTTGGGCGTCTGCAATGGTGGTTCGCACGCGGCTGTCACGTGCCAAGTCAACATTGTGCTGTAAGTCCCTTTCATGCAGGCTTTCACCGGTATTTGCCCTGGCCAGGTAAGTGACGTATGCCTCTGACAGCCCTTGGTAGCATAAGTGGTCTATCTTTAATTGAGTTATTGTCTGCTCGAGCTGTTGTACAGAATTGCCAGCGGCGGCGACATTGCGTATCCCAAGTGTGGTAGTTTTCCAGGCCAACTCTAATTTAGCGCCGTGCGCTTCAATGTCAGTCTCGTATTTTTCGCGGGCCTTTTGTGTCAGTGTGACTGTCCGTTTGGGTCTCGCGCCTGCTTGCGCCTGTTGCAGTTGCGCAGCGGTCTCTGTGTCTGAGTGATCGCTCTCCTGCGTGATATCTGGTGAGGCTCTGAGTTCTACCATGCTGTAGGTGTGTGTAGGACTTTAGCCAGTGCGTGTGGCGTGCGGTCTTTTACCTGTGTCAGCGATGGGCGTCTGTCTCAGATGATGCCGAGCGGTGTCCTGCAGCGTGCAGCGTAGGGGTAGCTGTACTCACAGGTGTCCGGTGGCTCTGACCCGTGTCCTGGCGGGTGTCCGGTGGCGTGGCCCTTGATGGCGCTAGCCGTGGGGACGTGCGCAGGGGTAGGTGAGATGGTGGCTCCTCACTATGGGGCTGTGCAAAGGGTGAACTCAGACAGAGAAAGGCAATTAGGTTTGTATAAGAAGCACTGTTTGTCTTCAAAGCTGCTGCCTCGTGTGCAAGGTTGTTTGCTTATTTGTAAGGCTGCAGGCTGTGTGCAGTTTGCTGTATAAGGCTTGCTGCCCTGTCTGGCAATGCAAAGCTGCTGCTTGTGCAGTGTAAGCTGCTTGGTGCTTCTTTGTCTGCAGAGACTGCTCTGTTTTATCATGAAGTCTGGAGTAGCAGCTCCTGTAAGTGTCTGTAAGGGACACGGTATCTTTTTCACTATTCTGAAAGCCAGGGTCATATGTAGATGATTTAGCCCAGATAGTGTCAACTCGGCCCTCTTTTCCAAGCACAACAAGTCTGTTTCTTTTCTTTACTTTATTTGTGGAAAGCAGGTAAAAAAACAGGCACATGTGTAGAGATGTGGGTGTTGGGATAATGTCTCTCTGTGGGTGCTTGGTAGTTAAAGGCAGGTGAAAAAGATAATCCTACCAGTACAGGAGTTTACAGCAGAGTGCTCACTCATCCAGAGGTTATGGTGGAAAAGGAAGTGAGGGGCAGTGTGGGTAAAGGGAATAATCTTGGGACAGACTATCTTTGAACAAACAGAAGGGGGGGCAGACTAGCCCATTCTGGTGAGGATCTCAGAGGCTGCAGTAGCAGCTCACTGATGTCATGCCCAGAGGCAAGAAATGCAACATTGTTACATGTCACACAGGCACAGTGTGTGTGTGCAAACTCCATGCAGCTGAAATAAGAACTGACAGGCAGAAGCTGCAAAGGAGAGAGGGGGGTGAATCAGAAATGCAGTTCTTGTTCCATGACAGACACACAATCACGTATCACACGAGATGCGGTGTTCCCGTCACAGTGACACACAATCACGTATCACACGAGATGCGGTGTTTCCGTCACAGTGACACACAATCACGTATCACACGAGATGCAGTGTTCCCGTCACAGTGACACACGAGATGAGTAAAACTGTTACTATGAAGGGCTTTGGATCTAAGGATTCTGATTACAATGACACTTTATCTCATTCTTTTGGGGGTCTGACCCACTTGTTGAGCTGGCCTTTGAAGTGGTTGCCCAGCCGTTTCCGGCACTATCCCTCCCTTCCTGCAGTAAGGGTCTGAGTTGGCTGCGGGGCTGACACTTTATTTGTTGGAGTGCTCCAGAGATGCTTTCCCAGCCTCTCTGTGTGTATTACCTGGGCAGGGTTGACCTCTGTATTTGGGGGACCCTCACAGGGAGGGGGGGCAGACAGAATGCCCCCCCCCCACCCCCAAAAAGGTTTAGGCGTTTGGCCCTCAGTGTGAGGCCAGAGGGCTATTCCTCAGAGCAGCACACCCTGTATAGTACGCACCCTGTACAGTACGAGGCGGATTTCCTGTTGACTGCTGCCCTTTCCTCTCCCGATATTTCGGGAGTTCCTGCTCCCCTATCACTCTGGCTCCGGAAAGCTCTGACTCTGTTCCCTTTAACCCCGTCACTGCCGACAGCCCCCGAAGTTCAGGGGAGCCTCTATGTATTCCTGGAAAGACACAGTCAGGGAGACAGATACAGGACAGTGACAGGGGACAGGCACAGTCAGGGGGACCGGCATGGGACAGGGACAGGGGACAGGCACAGTCAGGGGGACCAGCATGGGACAGTGACAGGCATGGGACAGTGACAGGGGACAGGGACAGGCATGGGACAGTGACAGGGGACAGGCACAGTCAGGGGGACCAGCATGGGACAGTGACAGGCATGGGACAGTGACAGGGGACAGGGACAGGCATGGGACAGTGACAGGGGACAGGCACAGTCAGGGGGACCAGCATGGGACAGTGACAGGCATGGGACAGTGACAGGGGACAGGGACAGGCATGGGACAGTGACAGGGGACAGGCACAGTCAGGGGGACCAGCATGGGACAGTGACAGGGGACAGGCACAGTCAGGGGGACCAGCATGGGACAGGGACAGGGGACAGGGAGAGGCATGGGACAGGCATGGGACAGGCATGGGACAGGGGACAGGGACAGGGGACAGGCAAAGTCAGGGGGACAGATACAGGACAGTGACGGGACAGGGGACAGGCACAGTCAGGGGGACCGGCATGGGACAGGGACAGGGGACAGGCACAGTCAGGGGGACAAGCATGGGACAGTGTCAGGGGATAGGCACAGTCAGGGGGACAAGCATGGGACAGTGACAGGGGACAGGGACAGGCATGGGACAGGCATGGGACAGGCATGGGACAGGGGACAGGGACAGGCATGGGACAGGGGACTGGAACAGGCATGGGACAGTGACACGGACATGGGACAGGGACAGGCACAATCAGGGGGACAGACAGGGGACAGTGACCGTGAGAGAGACAGAAGCAGAAAGGACATCCAGTGCTGTCACTTTGGGACCCGAATGAAACCCTTTGAGCGCATGAGGTTTGCGGCACTGACATGGTTAACAACAACCCCCTTGCGTGCACTGCCGCCTTGTCCAGCAGGCTGGCGCTCTCCTCCACCGAAGCTCAGTACCGCTGCTTTCTAAAATGACCACCGCCGAAGGCAGCGCCAGCGGTGCCGTGGCAGCCCCCCTTCTCTGGCACGGAAAAGGTTAAAGAGGCTGCCCAGCTGCCTGGGGAATGTGAGGTGTGTGTGTGTGTGTCTGTGTGTGTGTGTGTGTGTGTGCGCACGCGTGTGTGTGTGTCTGTGTGTGTGTGTGTGTGTGTTTGTGTGTGTGCACACGCGTGTGTGTCTGTGTGTGTGTGTGTGTCTATGTGTCTGTGTGTCTGTGTGTCTGTGTGATTGTGTGTGTGTAATATAGGAGGGGTTATGATGCTGCCGTGTGTGTGTGTGTGTCTGTATCTGTGTGTGTGTGTAATATAGGAGGGGTTATGATGCTGCCGTGTGTGTGTGTGTCTGTGTGTGTGTCTGTGTGTGTGTCTGTGTGTGTCTGTGTGTCTGTGTGATTGTGTGTGCGCACGCGTGTGTGTGTAATATAGGAGGGGTTATGATGCTGCCGTGTGTGTGTGTGTGTATGTGTGTGTAATATAGGAGGGGTTATGATGCTGCCGTGTGTGTGTGTGTGTCTGTATCTGTGTGTGTGTGTAATATAGGAGGGGTTATGATGCTGCCGTGTGTGTGTGTGTGTGTCTGTATCTGTGTGTGTGTGTAATATAGGAGGGGTTATGATGCTGCTCTGTTTCTCAGCCGCTGCCCCATTGATTCAAATCAGCCTTCAGGGACCAGCGCTCAAGTTAGACAGAGGGGAAAAGAATCCCCCAACACGGATTAAACTCAAGAAGTTTATAATTCGCAGACACAAAGGAGCAGCCTCCCCCCTCTCTCCCCCCTCTCTCTCTCCCCTCTCTCTCCTCTCCCCCCTCTCTCTCCCTCTCGGGGGCGCCGATCTGAGCCCATTCTTCCAAATTTGGGATTTGTTGTGTAGAAAGAAGACGGGGAGGGGGGGGGGGGATCTGGGCTGGGAGCGCACGGCTGCGATTTTGGAAGTTCCCCCCCCCAAAAATGTCTGATTCGGCGGTGAACGCGCACCTGGAAGGTATTATTTCCGACTTTGAAGGTTCGTACCCGCCAGAGTTTTTCCCCGATCATATATGTATGTGTTTAATGTTTTAAGAAGCGGGGGTGGGGGGGGGGGTGTTGTTGGTGAAGTGGAAGATGTACGTAGTGGGGGCTGAGGTGTGTACTAGGTGCGTGCGGAGGGGAGAGAGACCCCCCTGTTATTCATGTACTGTGTAATCATTATACCCTACCCCTTATTATTCAGGTACCCTGTAATCCTTATACCCTACCCCGTTATTCATGTACCGTGTAACCATTATACCCTACCCCCTATTATTCATGTACCGTGTAACCATTATACCCTACCCCCTATTATTCATGTACCGTGTAACCATTATACCCTACCCCGTTATTCATGTGCTGTGTAATCATTATACCCTACCCCTTATTATTCAGGTACCCTGTAATCCTTATACCCTAACCCTGTTATTCATGTGCTGTGTAACCATTATACCCTACCCCCTGTTATATACCGTGTAACCATTATACCCTACCCCCTGTTATATACTGTATCGTGTAACCATTATACCCTACCCCCCGTTATATACCGTGTAACCATTATACCCTACCCTGTTATTCATGTTTTGGCAATACTGAAATGTTCTTTCGTCCTGCCAGTAAAGATGATTTGATTTGAGAGTAGAGAGGTAGAGAGAGGAGAGGAGAAGGTAGAGAGAGAGAGAGTGGGGGAGAGAGGAGAGAGGGAGGAGAGGGAGCTGGGATTGGAGGAAAAGAACAGAAAAGGTGCTGCAGATTGTGCTAAAGAGAGGAAGAGAAAATGACCGAAAGATAGATAGACACAGATATAGATGGATATATATATAGAGAGAGATACACACACACACACACACACACACAGAGACACAGAGAGATAGATGGATTGAGAGAGAGAGAGAGAGAGAGAGAGAGAGAGACATATACACACAAACACACATACAGAGACACACACACACACACACACACACACATAGAGAGAGAGACACACACACAGACAGAGAGATAGATGGATAGAGAGAGACACACACACACACAGGGAGACATAGAGAGATAGATGGATAGAGAGACACACACACAGAGACACACACACAGAGATATAGAGAGATGGATAGATAGATAGATACTCAGAGAGATGGATGAATGGATAGATAGATGGATAGATAGATAGATCAATAGACAGGCAGATAGACAGGCAGATAGACAGACAGATAGATAGACAGATAGACAGGCAGATAGACAGACAGATAGATAGACAGATAGATAAATAGATAGATAGATAGATAGATAGATAGATAGATAGATAGATAGATAGATAGATAGATAGATAGATAGATAGATAGATAGATAGATAGATAGATAGACGGGTAAGAGATGGGGAGTGAGGAAGTTGAGAATTACTCAGAGAACAGGAAAAACAAAAACATGTGGTGAGTCACTGAGAGGGGGAGAGAGAGATATGGGGGAGGAGAGAGAGAGAGACGGGGAGGAGAGGGAGAGAGAGAGATGGGGGGAGGAGAGGGGGAGAGAGAGATATGGGGGAGGAGAGAGAGAGACGTCTATTTGCTATCACACACACACACATGGACCACACATGGATGAGGTCACATACCTATGTCACATGTATGGCCATGCTTGCATGTTGTCATGCACAGTGCAGGCGTTAACACTGAATCATCTGGCAAGTCTGTCCTGTGTTGCAATATATTGTTACATCATTACATCCAGTGAGACAGATACAGTGTGACCTACAGGCATGAAATATATATACAGTGTGTGTGTGTGTGTGTGTGTGTGTGTGTGTGTGTGTGTGTGTGTGTGTGTGTGTGTATATACATACACACACACACATGCACACACACAGTGTGACCTACAGGCATGAAATATATATACAGTGTGTGTGTGTGTGTGTGTGTGTGTGTGTGTGTGTGTGTGTGTGTGTGTGTGTGTGTGTGTGTGTATACACATGCACACACACATGCACACACACAGTGTGACCTACAGGCATGAAATATATACAGTGTGTGTGTGTGTGTATATATATACATACACACACATGCACACACACAGTGTGACCTACAGGCATGAAATATATATACAGTGTGTGTGTGTGTGTATATATACATACACACACACACGCGCACACAAACACACACACATACACACACACATGCACACACACAGTGTGCCTACAGTCATGAAATATATATACAGTGTGTGTGTGTGTGTGTGTGTGTGTGTATATACTACACACACACACACACACACACACACACACATACAGTGTGACCTACAGGCATGAAATATATATACAGTATATATACACATACACATACAGTGTGACCTACAGCCATTAAATATATATACAGTGTGTGTGTGTGTGTGTGTGTGTGTGTGTGTGTGTGTGTGTGTGTGTGTGTGTGTGTGTGTGTGTGTGTACACAGACACATACAGTGTGACCTACAGTCATGAAAGATATATACAGTATATATACACAGACACATACAGTGTGACTTACAGCCATGAAAGATATGCAGTATATATACACATACAGTGTGACCTACAGCCATGAAATATATATACAGTATATATACACATACACACACAGTGTGACCTACAGCCATGAAATATATATACAGTGTGTGTGTGTGTGTGTGTGTGTGTGTGTGTGTGTGTGTGTGTGTGTGTGTGTGTGTGTGTGTGTGTGTGTGTGTGTGTGTGTGTATACACAGACACATACAGTGTGACCTACAGGCATGAAAGATATATACAGTATATATACACAGACACATACAGTGTAACCTACAGGCATGAAAGATATACAGTATATATACACATACAGTGTGACTTACAGGCATGAAAGATATACAGTATATATACACATACACATACAGTGTGACCTACAGGCAGGAAAGATATACAGTATATTTACACATACAGTGTGAACTACAGGCATGAAAGATATACAGTATATATACACAGACACATACAGTGTGAAGTACAGGCATGAAAGATATACAGTATATATACACAGACACATACAGATTGACTTAAAGGCATGAAAGATATACAGTACATATACACAGACACATACAGTGTGAACTACAGGCATGAAAGATATATACAGTATATATACACATACAGTGTGACTTACAGGCATGAAAGGTATATACAGTATATATACACAGACACAAATAAGTAACATTTATAGTGAGTGTTCTGGTCATAGGAATTAAAACTTGAAGAAAGAAACAATATACACAGACTCGTATACACAGACTCTAATACACAGTATACACAGACTCTAATACACAGTATACACAGGTATATATATATATATATATTCACACACACAAATGCATTGGTACGTAACCCCTTCAGTGCCAGTTCTCTGTATGTATGTATGCATGTATGTACAGTATGTATATATGTGTGTGTACAGTATGTATATCTTTATTTACATAGCGCTCACAGTGTACACCGCACTTTACAAAGAGACAGCACAGAGAATTATAATACAACAAGTGCAACAAAGTCAGACAATAGGAAAGGAAATCCCTGCCCCGGAGAGCTTACACTCTAAGCGGAATGTTGGGAGACTTACAGAGACAGCAGGTGAGGGAATAAGTGCAGTAGATGGCAGTGCCTGGCCTTGATGGTGGGTTGGTGCAGTAGATGGCAGTGCCTGGCCTTGATGGTGGGTAGGTGCAGTAGATGGCCTTGATGGTAGGTACGTGCAGTAGATGGCAGTGCCTGGCCTTCATGGTGGGTAAGTGCAGTAGATGGCAGTGCCTGGCCTTGATGGTGGGTAGGTGCAGTAGATGGCAGTGCCTGGCCTTGATGGTAGGTAAGTGCAGTAAATGGCAGTGCCTGGCCTTGATGGTGGGTAGGTGCAGTAGATGGCAGTGCCTGGCCTTGATGGTGGGTGAGTGCAGTAAATGGCAGTGCCTGGCCTTGATGGTGGGTAAGTTCTGTAGATGGCAGTGCCTGGCAGGAGTTATCTGCCAATGTTTTCACTTGGCTGGTATAACATTCCTTATTAAAATTATATGCCCTCTTAAAATATATCTACTGTATCTGCCATCACAGCCTCCGTGGGGAGTAAGTCCCACATTGCCACCGCCCGCCCAGTATTATTATCTTTTATCTCTATGGCGCCAACATATTCCGCTGCGCAGTACAGATTGTAGGCAGTAAGCTCCCTGCGCCAAGAAGCGATATTAAGCTGGAATAGGTTTCAACCACACGTCATATAAGTTATGGTGGGTGAAGAACGTGGCCAACACCCTCCGACGTACAGGGCGCAGCAAATAAAAATGCCACGCGTGGGCACATTCGCACGTCGCAAACAGGTCCGCAATGCTGCTCTTCCCCATTATCTCTTAACATGCAGTGCAGTGCTTCGACTGCAGCCAGGGATTCTGGGTAATGACATGCAAATGAGCAGTCAGTGTCAGTGGCATGGGCAAAGAGGCTCAGTGTTTCAGACCCAACTTGGCTCTCTATTAAGAGTCTTTATATAGGGTTACCGTGGGCCCAAAATGTATATTTTGGGGGGGTGTTTTAAGAGGAGTTTTGAGCGGAATGGGGACATTTCGCCGCGATGAAACCGCCGGCAGCGCTCCGCCGTAACACACGTCGCTGCCAGAACAACTCCCCGACGGGACACCTGGCCGCTAGGCACCTCGCCACTTCCCATTTGGCCGCACGCGTCATCTGTAAATGGAGATGTCCCGCCGCGCGTGCTCCCACACCGCTCTGCGCAGGACATCTAAAGCTGGCTTGTTTCAGCAGGCAGCGCAGGAGCGCGTGAGGCGGGACATCGCCATTTAAAGATGGCGTCGGAGCGCGCGCCCGGCCAAATGTCCAGCAGCGAGGTGCCCTGCGGCCAGGTGTTCCGCCGGTGAGTTGCGGTTGGCGCGGGAGAGTCTGACGGTGCTTGGGTAAGTCCGGAAGTTGGTGTGCGACCCCCTTCCCTTGGCTGCTGACAAAATCTCCTTGCTTCTCAGGAGATGATCCTGTGCCCGTTTTAATGTCCTCTGGGTATCGAGGCTCCATTGCAGGTTCCTTGTAGTGATATGGGGGGGGAGCCTTGGGGGGATTTCTTTGGACCATATAACAAGAATGTCTGTTTTTCCCTGGAGTTTTTTTTTTGATCGCTGGATATTTTGACTGGTTCTTTGTACTGTTGAAGTGGTTTTAATTCACATCCCCTCCCAGCTGAGAGCCGGGCTGAGCCTCTCAAGTTACCCTCTGTGTCTGTTGCACGGGGTCAGCAGCTGAGCGTGCTAGTTTCAACAGAGACTTCAAGTTAGGGGGGATAACGGAGCACGCTCCCCGCCCACAGACTTGAAACCATTTGGGGTCATTGTGACCTTAGTCCCACTTACACGGCGACGATTATTAAGCAAGATTTCTTTCCATGCCACGCAGAAGGGAGAATTATCCAAAGTAGACCCAGGGGTGGTGTACCAAGGCGCAGATTGCATCATTGCGTCCATGTTTTGCGCCATGGGCGTCAACTTGTGACCCGGGGAGGGAGCGTAGGAGTTAGGGAGGCGTAACATGATGACGCTCGGTTTAGAACGAGCTGTATCTGCGTCTTCGCGCGTCACTTTTGTATCTTGTATTTGCGTCCACAATATCCGCCTTTGTCTAAGGCAGCGTAAACCTTTCTGGCCAACAATTTGCGCGAGATGTGGGTAACTCTTACGCAGGACAGGAGCCCGGCGTCCACGCAAACTTCTCTGCATTGATTTCTCTCCGTGCCGCGGCGTCGTTTCCACGCTAACGAAAGAGAGGGGCGCGATGGAGAGAGAATGTGATGCGTCTCACAGCCTCCCCTCCTATTGACTCCCTAAATGACTTAGAAGGAAGATATATACATTGATGCATTGATGCAGGTCCAGTATATCACGCTATAAAGTGTTTAGAGCAGATAATCATTCTGTCTGTCATAGCCTGGATGCACCCGGGCACGTGTGATTACCAATACAATGTATCAATCCTGTATCAGTCCTGGGATGTGATTACCAATACAATGTATCTGTCCTGTATCAGTCCTGGGATGTGATTACCAATACAATGTATCAATCCTGTATCAGTCCTGGGTGTGTGATTACCAATACAATGTATCAATCCTGTATCAGTCCTGGGATGTGATTACCAATACAATGTATCAGTTCTGGGATGTGATTACCAATACAATGTATCAGTCCTGTATCTGTCCTGTATCTGTCCTGGGTGTGTGATTACCAATACAATGTATCAGTCCTGTATCAGTCCTGGGTGTGTGATTACCAATACAATGTATCAATCCTGTATCAGTCCTGGGATGTGATTACCAATACAATGTATCAATCCTGTATCAGTCCTGGGATGTGATTACCAATACAATGTATCAGTTCTGGGATGTGATTACCAATACAATGTATCAGTCCTGTATCAGTCCTGGGATGTGATTACCAATACAATGTATCAGTCCTGTATCTGTCCTGTATCTGTCCTGGGTGTGTGATTACCAATACAATGTATCAGTCCTGTATCAGTCCTGGGATGTGATTACCAATACAATGTATCAGTCCTGTATCAGTCCTGGGTGTGTGATTACCAATACAATGTATCAGTTCTGGGATGTGAATACCAATACAATGTATCAATCCTGTATCAGTCCTGGGATGTGATTACCAATACAATGTATCAGTCCTGGGTGTGTGATTACCAATACAATGTATCAATCCTGTATCAGTCCTGGGATGTGATTACCAATACAATGTATCATTCCTGGGTGTGTGATTACCAATACAATGTATCAGTCCTGTATCAGTCCTGGGATGTGATTACCAATACAATGTATCAGTCCTGGGTGTGTGATTACCAATACAATGTATCAGTCCTGTATCAGTCCTGGGTGTGTGATTACCAATACAATGTATCTGTCCTGGGTGTGTGATTACCAATACAATGTATCAGTCCTGGGATGTGAATACCAATACAATGTATCAGTCCTGGGATGTGAATACCAATACAATGTATCAATCCTGTATCAGTCCTGGGTGTGTGATTACCAATACAATGTATCTGTCCTGTATCTGTCCTGGGATGTGATTACCAATACAATGTATCTGTCCTGGGTGTGTGATTACCAATACAATGTATCAGTCCTGTATCAGTCCTGGGTGTGTGATTACCAATACAATCTATCAATCCTGTATCAGTCCTGGGTGTGTGATTACCAATACAATGTATCAGTCCTGGGATGTGATTACCAATACAATGTATCAGTCCTGGTGCTGTGATTACCAATACAATGTATCAGTCCTGGGGCTGTGATTACCAATACAATGTATCAGTCCTGTATCAGTCCTGGGGCTGTGATTACCAATACAATGTATCAGTCCTGTATCTGTCCTGGGATGTGATTACCAATACAATGTATCAGTCCTGCATCAGTCCTGGGCTGTGATTACCAATACAATGTATCTGTCCTGGGGCTGTGATTACCAATACAATGTATCTGTCCTGAGTGTGTGATTACCAATACAATGTATCTGTCCTGAGTGTGTGATTACCAATACAATGTATCTGTCCTGTATCAGTCCTGAGTGTGTGATTACCAATACAATGTATCAGTCCTGTATCTGTCCTGAGTGTGTGATTACCAATACAATGTATAAGTCCTGTATCTGTCCTGGGTGTGTGATTACCAATACAATGTATCAGTCCTGTATCAGTCCTGGGGCTGTGATTACCAATACAATGTATCAGTCCTGTATCTGTCCTGGGGTTGTGATTACCAATACAATGTATCAGTCCTGTATCTGTCCTGGGTGTGTGATTACCAATACAATGCATCAGTCCTGTATCAGTCCTGGGGCTGTGATTACCAATACAATGTATCAGTCCTGTATCTGTCCTGGGTGTGTGATTACCAATACAATGCATCAGTCCTGTATCAGTCCTGGGGCTGTGATTACCAATACAATGTATCAGTCCTGTATCAGTCCTGGGGCTGTGATTACCAATACAATGTATCAGTCCTGTATCTGTCCTGGGGTTGTGATTACCAATACAATGTATCAGTCCTGTATCTGTCCTGAGTGTGTGATTACCAATACAATGTATAAGTCCTGTATCTGTCCTGGGTGTGTGATTACCAATACAATGTATCAGTCCTGTATCAGTCCTGGGGCTGTGATTACCAATACAATGTATCAGTCCTGTATCTGTCCTGGGGTTGTGATTACCAATACAATGTATCAGTCCTGTATCTGTCCTGGGTGTGTGATTACCAATACAATGTATCAGTCCTGCATCAGTCCTGGGCTGTGATTACCAATACAATGTATCTGTCCTGGGGCTGTGATTACCAATACAATGTATCTGTCCTGAGTGTGTGATTACCAATACAATGTATCTGTCCTGAGTGTGTGATTACCAATACAATGTATCTGTCCTGTATCAGTCCTGAGTGTGTGATTACCAATACAATGTATCAGTCCTGTATCTGTCCTGAGTGTGTGATTACCAATACAATGTATAAGTCCTGTATCTGTCCTGGGTGTGTGATTACCAATACAATGTATCAGTCCTGTATCAGTCCTGGGGCTGTGATTACCAATACAATGTATCAGTCCTGTATCTGTCCTGGGGTTGTGATTACCAATACAATGTATCAGTCCTGTATCTGTCCTGGGTGTGTGATTACCAATACAATGCATCAGTCCTGTATCAGTCCTGGGGCTGTGATTACCAATACAATGTATCAGTCCTGTATCAGTCCTGGGGCTGTGATTACCAATACAATGTATCAGTCCTGGGGCTGTGATTTATATTATTATTTATATGCCGGGTGCTCAGGTTATTCAGCCCAAGCCACTTACTGCACATGGGGGGGGGGGGGCATGTCGCACCTCCCAGTGTACCCCTTGTTACACAGACACACACTGACCCCCACATCCCACTGTAGGGACATGCTGATGCTGATGGGGGGGGGGAGGCGGGGTGCGTGTGAGAGGGACTGATTATCTCTGGGATCCCTCCAGACCCCGGATCAGACCTCACACTGACCCCCACATCACACTGACCCCCACATCCCACTGACCCCCACATCCCACTGACCACCACATCCCACTGACCCCCACATCTCACTGACACTTACATGCTGATGGGGGGGGGGTGAGAGGGACTGATTATCTCTGGGAACCCTCCAGACACTGGATCAGACCTCACACTGACCCCCACATCTCACTGACCCCCACATCCCACTGACCCTTACATGCTGATGATGGGGGGGTGGAGGGGGGGTGAGAGGGACTGATTATCTCTGCGACCCCTCCAGACCCCGGATCAGACCTCACACAGAGGGGAGGATTTTGATGTTTTCCGCTACCAGTTGTGTGCCTTAAATCTGAGGTCTGGACATCTGTCAAGAAACTATGGGATTTAACCTCTTCAGTGCCAAAAGGGTCAGCAATGCATTTTGACCGTACCATCAAACTTTTCCTTAATGCCTTTTACTGCATCATATAACCGCTCCCTATAACTCCTCCTATTGCCCCATATAACCGCTCCCTATAACTCCTCCTATTACCCCATATAACCTCTCCCTATAACTCCTCCTATTACCCCATATAACCGCTCCCTATAACTCCTCCTATTGCCCCATATAACTGCTCCCTATAACTCCTCCTATTGCCCCATATAACCGCTCCCTATAAATCCTCCTATTGCCCCATATAACCGCTCCCTATAACTCCTCCTATTGCCCCATATAACCGCTCCCTATAACTCCTCCTATTACCCCATATAACCTCTCCCTATAACTCCTCCTATTACCCCATATAACCGCTCCCTATAACTCCTCCTATTGCCCCATATAACCGCTCCCTATAACTCCTCCTATTGCCCCATATAACCGCTCCCTATAAATCCTCCTATTGCCCCATATAACCGCTCCCTATAACTCCTCCTATTGCCCCATATAACCGCTCCCTATAACTCCTCCTATTGCCCCATATAACCGCTCCCTATAACTCCTCCTATTGCCCCATATAACCGCTCCCTATAACTCCTCCTATTGCCCCATATAACCGCTCCCTATAACTCCTCCTATTGCCCCATATAACCGCTCCCTATAACTCCTCCTATTACCCCATATAACCGCTCCCTATAACTCCTCCTATTACCCCACATAACCGCTCCCTATAACTCCTCCTATTACCCCACATAACCTCTCCCTATAACTCCTCCTATTACCCCATATAACCGCTCCCTATAACTCCTCCTATTGCCCCATATAACCGCTCTCTATAACTCCTATTACCCCATATAACCGCTCCCTATAACTCCTCCTATTACCCCACATAACCTCTCCCTATAACTCCTTCTATTACCCCATATAACCGCTCCCTATAACTCCTTCTATTGCCCCATATAACCGCTCCCTATAACTCCTCCTATTACCCCATATAACCTCTCCCTATAACTCCTTCTATTGCCCCATATTACACCTCCTTATAAGTCCTCCTATTTTAAGGGTTTTCCCCCCAAAATGATTTCCCCTGCGAAACGTTTCTCGGGGCCTCAAAAGACTAATAGTGCCGCCAAATTGGTCAGCGTTCTGCGGAATATCCGCAGGCGGCGAGTGACACGCGGTGTGCGTGTCCTTGTTATAATGTCAGCATTAACTCTTTGAGTGCCCTAGAACAGGGGTGTGCAAACTGGGGGGCGCAAGGTTTTCTGAGGGGGGAGGGGGGCGGCGGTTACAGCGACCCTGCGCTGCCCCAAAGGCATTTAAATGAAATGCTGGGGATCGGGCGGGGGCCACTGAGGGTCACTTACCTTCGCTTCCAGTGACGCGGTGGCAACCCGGCGTCAAATGACGCCGCGAGGTCACGTGACGTGGCATTGTTCTGGCTGCAGGGGAAGCACTGTATGCTAAGAGATAATGGGGAAGGGCAGGGTTGCGCCGGGCCCTGCTCTGGAGAGCTTACACTCTAATGCAGGGGTGACCAACTCCAGTCCTCAACGGTCACCTATAGGTCAGGTTTTAAGGATATCTCTGCTTCAGCACATGTTGCTTAATCAGTCCCAGCTTTAGCACAGGTGGCTCAGTCAGCTCCTGCTTCAGCACAGGTGTCTCAGTTGCTGCTTCAGCACAGGTGGCTCATTTGGTCCCAGCTCTAGCGCAGGTGGCTCAATCAGTCCCTGCCTCAGCACAGGTGGTTCGATCCATTGGTGCTTCAGCACAGTTTGCTCAGTCTTCGACTAAGCCACTGATTTAGCCACCGTGCTGAAGCAGGGGTATCCTGAAAACCTGACTTGTTGGTGGCCCTTGCTCTAGAGGAAGTAAGGGGACAATGTTGAAACAAAAGGCAAAGTGGCTGCCCATGGTGGGAGTGAGTATGCCTCAGCAGGGAAACATTACAGACGGGCGACATTTCAAGCAGAGGTTCTTGCAGTTTGGAGCTGTCTCTTGAAGGGGTTACCGGCTTGCCGCTTTCTGCCTTTCCTCCCGCATGCTTTTCCTCTTGCATCCTGACCTCACCTCCCTCCCTGACGCGCCGGGGCTGCCACAAACAGGATGCCACGGCTGGTTTCCACGCCTCACTTTTTCCGCTTTCCCTGGTTGGTTTGATTAAGCTGCAGCGATGGTTGGGATATTTAAAGATGGATGCCGCCGGGTGTTGAAGGGTTAAATACGGATGTGAGTGAGATTAATGTAGCTATCAGTGTGTCTGTGCTTAGATCACTGGTGTTCCCCCTTTCTTTGGTTAAGGAACCTATCATTATATTGTGAGATTCTGCGGAACCCCGACCCTCTCTAATAGCGCGTCTGAGATCAGATGCATTGTAAGGAACCCCAACCCTCTCTAATAGCGCGTCTGAGATCAGATGCATTGTAAGGAACCCCAACCCTCTCTAATAGCGCGTCTGAGATCAGATGCATTGTAAGGAACCCCAACCCTCTCTAATAGCGCGTCTGAGATCAGATACATTGTAAGGAACCCCGACCCCCTCTAATAGCGCGTCTGAGATCAGATGCATTGTAAGGAACCCCAACCCTCTCTAATAGCGCGTCTGAGATCAGATGCATTGTAAGGAACCCCAACCCTCTCTAATAGCGTGTCTGAGATCACATGCATTGAAGGAACCCCAACCCTCTCTAATAGCGCGTCTGAGATCAGATGCACTGTAAGGAACCCCAACCCTCTCTAATAGCGCGTGTATCTCAGTGTTTTTGTGTGCGTATTGTGAAAGCAACTAGCGTATTTGTGTATCAATGCCATTGTGTGTGTGTGTATCAAGTATGTTATATGTGTCTGTGTATATATTATCTGGTAATGGGTCTCTATGTGTATCAGTGTGTCTGTGTATGTATCAGTATGCATCATTGCCTTTGTGTCTGTATCTCTGTGTTATTGTGTCTTTGTGTATCAGCGTATCTGTGTGTATCAGTGTGTCTAAGTGTGTTGGGTGTGTCAGTCTGTTAGTGTGTCTGTGTTTGGCTGTGTGTCAGTCTGTCAGTGTGTGTGTCAGTGTGTGTCTGTCAGTGTGTGTGTGTGTCTGTGTGTGTGCCTGTGTGTGTCTGTGTGTACCAGTATACTGATGGTTGTAGGTTTGGGTATCACCCACTGGCATTAAAGCCCAGCATGTATAAACCTGCCTAGGGGCTAAATTTGACTCCTCGCTTTCCTTCTCCCCACATATAATCGCTGTTACTATATCTTGCCATTTCTTCCTTCGCAGCATCGCTAAGCTTCGCCCCTTCCTATGTTCCACTAACACTAAAACACCAATACCTGCCCTCATCCTTTCCCGTAGAGATTACTGTAACATTGCTTTATCCGGCCTCCCTGCCTCACACCTCTCTCCCTTACAGCCCATTCAAACTGCTGCTGCCCCAATCCTCTCCTGCTCTTCTAGCCGCGTATCTGCTCCCCCCCCCCCCCCCGCCCCCTCCTGATCGCTTTGCGGCTTCCTGTTAACTTCCGTGTAACCTACTAAATTCTCCTGCTTACTATTAAGGATTAAGGCTCTACACCCCTCTGCACCTCCATATATCTCACCTCTGCACCTCTATATATCTCACCTCTGCACCTCCATATATCTCACTTCTGCACCTCCATATATCTCACCTCTGCACCTCCATATATCTCACCTCTGCACCTCCATATATCTCACCTCTGCACCTCCATATATCTCACCTCTGTACCTCCATATATCTCACCTCTGCACCTCCATATATCTCTCCTCTGCACCTCCATATATCTCACCTCTGCACCTCCATATATCTCACCTCTGCACCTCCATATATCTCACCTCTGCACCTCCATATATCTCTCCTCTGCACCTCCATATATCTCACTTCTGCACCTCCATATATCTCACCTCTGCACCTCCATATATCTCACCTCTGCACCTCCATATATCTCACCTCTGCACCTCCATATATCTCACCTCTGCACCTCCATATATCTCACCTCTGCACCTCCATATATCTCACCTCTGCACCTCCATATATCTCACCTCTGACCTCTCCTTACACCCCTCTGCACCTTCATATATCTCACCTCTGCACCTCTATATATCTCACCTCTGCACCTCTATATATCTCACCTCTGATCTCTCTCTCTGTCTCTGTTATAGGGACGGGTTATATGGGGCAATAGCAGGAGTTATAGGGAGCGGTTATATGGGGCAATAGGAGGAGTTATAGGGAGCGGTTATATGGGGCAATAGGAGGAGTTATAGGGAGCGGTTATATGGGGCAATAGGAGGAGTTATAGAGAGGGGTTATATGGGGCAATAGGAGGAATTATAGGGAGGGGTTATATGGGGTAATAGGAGGAGTTATATGGGGTAATAGGAGGAGTTATAAGGAGGGGTTATATGGGGCAATAGGAGGAATTATAGGGAGGGGTTATATGGGGTAATCGGAGGAGTTATATGGGGTAATAGGAGGAGTTATGGGGAGCGGTTATATGGGGTAATAGGAGGAGTTATAGGGAGAGGTTATATGGAGTAATAAGAGGAGTTATAGAGAGGCATTTTGGGGGACTCCATTCTGATAAAATCAATGTTCGGACGTAACCCTTTCATTGCATTTCAGGGTCTGAAGGGGTTACACCTCTCTCCCTGCTCTCGCACATAGCGCCGGGATTGGGACAGGAGGCCTCCCCGCCCTATTGTACAGTTATCATAGGAAAGACCCGCACAGCATCTGGCACTGATAAGAGATTTTATTATTGTGGCTCTGACGTGGAGGCCACAGAACGTGTTCTGCGTATCCGTCACTGCTCCCAGCGGCCTCGCAGGGGGAGGGGGAGAGAGGGTCAGAGGTCACGGACCCACACAGGGGAGATTTGGGGTTTTAGCGAGGTGACGGAGGGGATGGGGTGGGGATTAACCCCTTTTCTGACTGTTATAAATGAATGTTTCCCTGTTCTCCGGGAACACTGGATTCCAGCGAATATTTCGCGTTTATCTGGCTAATGGCGGTTTCATAATTACTGCACAGGCAACGACGCAAAAGCGACAGCGCACCTCTAGTTTTCAGGACCGACAAACAGTATTATCACTAAAAGACGTTAGATAAAGATTGTAACCCCCTCCTCAAGCTTGGAAATGTTAAAAGCTTACAAAATTATTTATACATATTACATATAACCGCTCCCTATAGCTCCTCCTATTACCCCATATAACCACTCCCTATAGCTCCTCCTATTACCCCATATAACCCCTCCCTATTGCCCTATATAACCCCTCTTTATAATTCCTCCTATTCCCTATAGAACCTCTCCCTATAACTCCTCCTATTACCCCATATAACCTCTCCCTATAACTCCTCCTATTACCCCATATAACCTCTCCCTATAACTCCTCCTATTACCCCATATAACCTCTCCCTATAACTCATGCTATTGCCCCATATAACCGCTCCCTATAGCTCCTCCTATTACCACATATAACCACCCCCTATAACTCCTCCTATTACCCCATATAACCCCTTCCTATAGCTCCTCCTATTACCCCATATAAGCTCTCCCTATACACAGAGCACCGCAGTACACGGGGCGGCTTCTCTCTGGTGGGAATAGATGTGCTGATCTTCGGGGTTTCTTTATGCGCTCCCTCCTTACTGCCGGCCGCCGGCGTGGCACGTTCCACGTGCGCGCTGGGCGTTTGAAACTCTGCTCGCCACATTTCGGGCCGGTGGAGGAAGTGGTTTGTCTGTTTCAGCAGAATCACAAAACCCGGTCACTGCTCTGTTAACAATGCGATCCCAGCGGCACTTCAAATATATATATTATTTGTTTGGGTTGCTATGCGCAGTCTGTCATTACCTTTATTGAAACCGAATTAGTGACAGTCAGCTGCCGACCGATTGGTTCTCCCGCGATCGATCAGCAAAGATCCTTCTTCCCAGGGTTCACTAAATGGCCGCCTTTCAGTTTCAAATCAATCCTTCAGTCAGTGTTACTCAGCAGCTACAATGTATTCTTATATTACTACGGTCACATTATCTATTGTTACAGTTTGAAGCTCAAACTGCTGGGAACGTTGGCAACAATTTATCACGAACAGGAAAGTGTTACAAACATCTTGCACTGCTGGGGAGGTGGCTAAACCTGCTATAGAAATCAAAGGAGGCTCAGTGTATTAACACTCATTAAACATGGCATTAACAGGTGAATAATCAAGAAGAAAAATGTAGTATTACCTAATAGTACAGAACTGGTTGATTTAAGCACACACATGTAGGATATTGCAGGGATTGCCAGTGTTTCTCAGACCTTTTTTCCCCCCACTGCGTTCCCCCGAATGAGTTCATCCAATAACCGGGATACCCCCATCATTCAATTAGTGTCTAGCGACCGCATCTTGTTACACTTACAGAACTAGGGCAGCGCTATCATAAGTGACCGTCTGTAAGTGGAATGATGCGTCTGCTCATTTGCATTCCATTACCCAGAATCCTTGGCTGCAGGGGCCGCACGCTATGCTAAGAGATGAAAGGGGAAGGGCAGAGTGGCAGACCTGGCTGTGAGGTGTGCGTGTGCTCTCACGTGGCATTTTTATTTGCTGCACACTGTACTTTTTGTCGCTTGGTTTTACTCGCCATAACGTGTCGCGTGTGTACGTTTTACAATGCAATTGCAACACGCCCCTTTTTCTATTATTTTAAATGCCAGGCACAATCTTTCATCAGCAGTACCTGCATATAACATATCTATGTGTGTCAGGGGATGTGTGTACATGGGGTATATGTGTATGTGTATCTGTGTATATAAGGGTATATGTGTACGTGTATCGTGTACTGTATATCAGGGTGTATACGTGTGTCTGTGTGTATCAAGGTATGTGTGTACGTGTATCTGTGTATTTCAAGGTATTTGTGTACACGGGTATTTATGTATAATCAGGGTGTGTGTACATGTATCTGTGTATATCAGGGTACGTGTATCTGTGTATATCAGGGTATATATGTGTATCTGTGTATATCAGGGTATGTGTGAACGTGTATCTGTGTATATCAGGGTATGTGTGTGTACGTGTATCTGTGTATATCAGGGTATCTGTGTGTACGTGTATCTGTGTATATCAGAGTATATGTGTGTACATGTATCTGTGTATACCAGGGTATATGTGTGTACGTGTATCTGTGTATATCAGGGTATGTATGTGTACCTGTGTATATCAGGGTATGTATGTGTATCTGTGTATATCAGTGTATATGTGTGTACGTGTATCTGTGTACATCAGGGTATATGTGTGTACGTGTACCTGTGTACATCAGGGTATCTGTGTGTGTGTGTACGTGTATCTGTGTATATCAGGGTATATGTGTGTACGTGTACCTGTGTACATCAGGGTATCTGTGTGTGTGTGTACGTGTACCTGTGTATATCAGGGTATATGTGTGTGTGTACGTGTACCTGTGAATATCAGGGTATAAGTGTGTATGTGTATCGGTGTATATCAGGGTATATGTGTGTACGTGTACCTGTGAATATCAGGGTACATGTGTGTACGTGTACCTGTGTATATCAGGGTATATGTGTGTACGTGTATCTGTGTACATCAGGGTATGTGTGTACGTGTACCTGTGAATATCAGGGTATATGTGTGTACGTGTACCTGTGAATATCAGGGTATATGTGTGTACGTGTATCTGTGTACATCAGGGTATATGTGTGTGTAATGTGTATCTGGACTCAGGATTGTTCTGCATTGGACACTTTGGCCACAGAGAGCTTCTCCCGATGTTTAGTGAATGACCCGCCATTCATTCTCTCCCTGTAATCCCCTTCTCTCTTTCAGCGTTGAAGAGGTCCTTCGAAGTAGAGGAGGTCGACCAGTCCCCGAATCCCTCGGTCCCGCCCCGCCGGACCCCAAACCCGCTCCTGAGGGGCTCACCGTCCAGCTCCGCACAGAAGTTCCAGGAGCCGGGAGCCCGGAACGCAGAGGGCCTCTTGAGACACGCAGATGGCAGCAACCAGCGCTCCCCCAAATCGTCACTGAGACGGATTGAGTTGGCAGGATCCCGGCACCCTGAAACCGTGTCCAGACGGACGGAGATCTCCATAGACATCTCGTCCAAGCAGGTGGAGAACTCCGTCCCAGGGCTGTCCAGGTTTGGCCTCAAAAGGGCCGAGCTCCCTGGACATAAGCCCCCAGAGCCCATACCGAGGAGGGCGGAGATAACCTTGGGGAAGCCCAGCGAGCTCCGAGGGGAGACCCTGACCTCCAAAATCCCAGAGCTGCCCCAGAGAAGAGTCGAAGAAGCCAACCCCAAGCGCGTGGAGATCCAGGTGTGCAAATCTTCAGAGGCCCCCCCTGTCAGGCCGGTGGAAAACTCCACCCCGCCTTCCACCGGGCTGCACCTTCAGCAAGAACCCAAAGCCCATCCCGTCCAGCTGGAGATTCAGCAGAGAGGCCCAGACGGTGAGTGTCACGAGGAGGTTTAGGGCCGTTTGGACTAAACCGTGCTAAGCCATGAGGCATCATAGATCATTATGAGAGTCACTCATCATACATTTTGTGGTAAAAAACCCCAAAATGGAGGCCCTACTCGAGCTAAGATACAACCAACACTGCGGTGAAAGTGGTCCTGCCCTGTATATATTGGGATAGAATATATTTATCACAGGGGTTTCCAATGCCTGTGGTCCTCAGTGTGGTGGAATCGGGGACTTCTCCCAATACCGGTCCCCTTCTCCGAGTCTTTCTGTGTTCGCGCAGAATTAAGTTGCGATGTATCAACCAAAAATGGATTTGACGCATATATATATGTATGTGAGTGGAGGCAGGGAGCAGACTCTATTCTGTGAGTGGAGGCAGGGAGAAGACTCTATTCTCTGAGTGGAGGCGGGGAGCAGACTATTCTGTGAGTGGAGGCAGGGAGCAGACTCTATTCTGTGAGTGGAGGCAGAGAGCAGACTCTATTCTGTGAGTGGAGTCAGGGAGCAGACTCTATTCTGTGAGTGGAGGGAGAGAGCAGACTATTCTGTGAGTGGAGGCAGGGAGCAGACTATTCTGTGAGTGGAGGCAGAGAGCAGACTATTCTGTGAGTGGAGGCAGGGAGCAGACTCTATTCTGTGAGTGGAGGGAGAGAGCAGACTCTATTCTGTGAGTGGAGGCAGGGAGCAGACTCTATTCTGTGAGTGGAGGCAGAGAGCAGACTATTCTGTGAGTGGAGGCAGAGAGCAGACTATATTCTGTGAGTGGAGGCAGAGAGCAGACTATTCTGTGAGTGGAGGCAGGGAGCAGACTCTATTCTGTGAGTGGAGGCAGGGAGCAGACTCTATTCTGTGAGTGGAGGCAGGGAGCAGACTATTCTGTGAGTGGAGGCAGAGAGCAGACTCTATTCTCTGAGTGGAGGCAGGGAGCCGACTCTATTCTGTGAGTGGAGGCAGGGAGCAGACTCTATTATGTGAGTGGAGGCAGGGAGCAGACTATTCTGTGAGTGGAGGCAGGGAGCAGACTATTCTGTGAGTGGAGGCAGGGAGCAGACTATTCTGTGAGTGGAGGCAGGGAGCAGACTATTCTGTGAGTGGAGGCAGGGAGCAGACTGTATTCTGTGAGTGGAGGCAGGGAGCAGACTCTATTCTGTGAGTGGAGGCAGGGAGCAGACTCTATTCTGTGAGTGGAGGCAGAGAGCAGACTGTATTCTGTGAGTGGAGGCAGGGAGCAGACTCTATTCTGTGAGTGGAGGCAGGGAGCAGACTCTATTCTGTGAGTGGATGCCGACTCTCCCAGTTAAACAGCTGAGTTGCAGAGTTATCAGACATGAGAAATCTCCCCCCCCAGCAATGCTCTATACACATCATATGATTCCTGAACCCGTCCTGTGAAGGTCCCCGCTTCAGCGAGTGTCCCAGAGACAGATGAGTGAACCTTTGTTGAATTCACATGATCTGACACCAAAAAAAGAAGCTCATTTTAACCCCTCTGCTGCCGGTGTGGCCTGCTATGCATGATGTATTTTAGAGAGGAGAAGAGCTAGAACAAGAGGCCATTCTCTGACGCTGGAGGGTGAGAGGCTGAGAGAAATGGGGTGGGTACGGAGAGTGGCGTCCCAGGAGAGGGGTGGGTACGGAGAGTGGCGTCCCAGGAGAGGGATGGGTACGGAGAGTGGCGTCCCAGGAGAGGGGTGGGTACGGAGAGTGGCGTCCCAGGAGAGGGGTGGGTACGGAGAGTGGCGTCCCAGGAGAGGGGTGGGTACGGAGAGTGGCGTCCCAGGAGAGGGATGGGGGCTAATACTGTAAGGGAATTCAGTCATGCTTGGGATAGGCATAAGGCGAAATCCTAAATAGGTGAGAAAGCCCCAAGGATCAGATAGGGTGTGAAGTTTTACAGTGGGCCGGGGAGTGGGCTGGGTGAGTGGGCTGGCTGGGTGGGTGAGTGGGCCGGGTGGGTGAGTGGGCCGGGTGGGTGGGCTGGCTGGGTGGGTGAGTGGGCCGGGTGGGTGGTCAGTGGGTCTTATCTGCCGTCACATGCTAGGGTTTTTGTATGCTATAGGATTTCCATGAGAATGCGTAAACTGTGAGTATTGTGTACCTGCGGATTGTTACTTTGCAGGCGGCTGTGGGTATGGTGTACCTGCGGATTGTTACTTTGCAGGCGGCTGTGGGTATGGTGTACCTGCGGATTGTTACTTTGCAGGCGGCTGTGGGTATGGTGTACCTGCAGATTGTTACTTTGCAGGCGGCTGTGGGTATGGTGTACCTGCAGATTGTTACTTTGCAGGCGGCTGTGGGTATGGTGTACCTGCAGATTGTTACTTTGCAGGCGGCTGTGGGTATGGTGTACCTGCAGATTGTTACTTTGCAGGCGGCTGTGGGTATGGTGTACTTTGCAGGCGGCTGTGGGTATAGTGTACCTGCAGATTGTTACTTTGCAGGCGGCTGTGGGTATGGTGTACCTGCAGATTGTTACTTTGCAGGCGGCTGTGGGTATGGTGTACCTGCGGATTGTTACTTTGCAGGCGGCTGTGGGTATGGTGTACCTGCGGATTGTTACTTTGCAGGCGGCTGTGGGTATGGTGTACCTGCGGATTGTTACTTTGCAGGCGGCTGTGAGTATGGTGTACCTGCGGATTGTTACTTTGCAGGCGGCTGTGGGTATGGTGTACCTGCGGATTGTTACTTCGCAGGCGGCTGTGGGTATGGTGTACCTGCGGATTGTTACTTTGCAGGCGGCTGTGGGTATGGTGTACCTGCAGATTGTTACTTTGCAGGCGGCTGTGGGTATGGTGTACCTGCGGATTGTTACTTTGCAGGCGGCTGTGGGTATGGTGTACCTGCGGATTGTTACTTTGCAGGCGGCTGTGGGTATGGTGTACCTGCGGATTGTTACTTTGCAGGCGGCTGTGGGTATGGTGTACCTGCGGATTGTTACTTTGCAGGCGGCTGTGGGTATGGTGTACCTGCGGATTGTTACTTTGCAGGCGGCTGTGGCAGTAACAGGGTTAAAACAGGGGTCTCTAATCTTTTTCAACAGTTCCCAGCGTGTATGTAATCCCTGGATGCAGTGACAAGGGGTCAGTCTCTCTTAGGAGCAAAGTGTACTAATGGCAGTGACAGGGTTAAGGGGTCAGTCTCTCTTAGGAGCAAAGTGTACTAATGGCAGTGACATGGTTAAGGGGTCAGTCCCTCCTAGGGGCAAAGTGTACTAATGGCAGTGACAGGGTTAAGAGGTCAGTCCCTCCTAGGAGCAAAGTATACTAATGGCAGTGACATGGTTAAGAGGTCAGTCCCTCCTAGGAGCAAAGTGTACTAATGGCAGTGACATGGTTAAGGGGTCAGTCCCTCCTAGGGGCAAAGTGTACTAATGGCAGTGACATGGTTAAGGGGTCAGTCCCTCCTAGGGGCAAAGTGTACTAATGGCAGTGACAGGGTTAAGGGGTCAGTCCCTCCTAGGGGCAAAGTGTACTAATGGCAGTGACAGGGTTAAGGGGTCAGTCCCTCCTAGGGGCAAAGTGTACTAATAGCAGTGTCAGGGTTAAGGGGTCAGTCCCATTCAGGACCAAACTCTCTACCTGTTCTTTGGAGGGTACCATGTGTGCCCAATCTCTCTTGTGATTTGACTGTTTGCAAACCGTTGTATACACAAGAAGCAAAAAAGTAACTCCAAATATGTATCCAACAGGACTGGCTCTCTTCCTATTACACGAAGAAGTTGTTTGTCACAAACCTTTGTGTTGTTGTGGCTTGAGGTGAGATCGGCCTGGGGAACACGGGGTTAATGGGTCTGGGTGGGGGTAGAAGGGGGACGTGCGGGGATAATGTCATCCAATGAGTCACCGAACAGAAACCAAGCGCGGCGTCCTGGTGCCTTAACCCTTCCCCGGCCGCTCCCCGAGTTACACATGAAAAAATATAACTACTTTCCGTCAGTTGCGATGAACTTTGCTCTCGATCTGGTGCTGTTTTGGGTTTTTTAGAGGCACTAGATTGCAAGCTCTGCGGGAAAGGGGCATGATGGAAATGACCTGGCCAGTGACGTATGGTCTGGCACCACTGTGCATGAATTGTAAGCTCTTTGGGAGAGCTGCATATAACTGCTACTGCTTATTTGCTACTGAGTCCCGTCCCAGGAGAGGGTCCTCCAGCAGGGAAGGGGTTAACCTCATCTGGCTGATGTTACCCTCGGAGTCCAGATGCTCCCTCTCCTCTCTCTCCCCCTCTCCTCTCTCTACTTTCCCCCTCTCCCTCCTCCCCTCCTCTCCCCTCTCTCCCTCCCTCCTCTCTCTCCTCTCCCTCTCTCTACTTTCCCCCTCTCTCTCTCCTCTCCTCCTCTCTCTACTTTCCCCTCTCCCTCCTCTCTCTCTCTCTACTTTCCCCCTCTCTCTCTCTCCTCTCTCTCTCTCTACTTTCCCCCTCTCTCTCCTCTCCCTCTCTTCTTTCCCCCTCTCTTTCTCCCCCTCTCCTCCTCTTCTCTCTCCCTCTTTCCTTTCCCCTCTCCTCTCTCCCGCCTCTCTCGTCCTTATCTCCCTCTCTCCTTTCCCCCTCTCCTCTCTCCCTCCTCTTTTCTCTCCCTCCTTTCCCTCTCTCTTCCTTCTCTCCCTCTCTCCCTCCTCTCTCTCTCCTCTCCCTCCTCTCTCTCTCTACTTTCCCCCTCTCTTTCTCCCCCTCTCCTCCTCTTCTCTCTCCCTCTGTCCTTTCCCCCTCTCCTCTCTCCCGCCTCTCTCTTCCTTCTCTCCCTCCCTCTCTCTCCCTCTCTCTCTCCTTTCCCCCTCTCCCTCATTTCCCTCTCTCTTCCTTCTCTCCCTCTCTCTCTTTCCCCCCTCTCCTCCTCTCCCTCCTCTCTCTTCCTTCTCCCCCCTCTCCTTTCTCCCTCCTTTTGTCTCTGCCCCTCTACTCACTCTCTCCTTCCCCTCTCCTCCTTTTCTCTCTCCCTCCTCCTCTTCCTTCTCTCCCTCTCTTCCCTCCTCTCCTCCCCCTCTTGTCCTTTCTGTCTCTCTTTCTTCCTTATCACCCTATCCCCCCTCTCCTCTATCCCTCCTCTTTTCTCTCCCTCCTATCCCTCTATTCCTTCTCTCCCTGCCTCCTCTCCCCGTCTCCTCTCTCCCTCCTCTCCCTCTCTCCTCCTCTCCTCTCTGCCAGCTGCTCCTTCCCCAGGTTCCTCACATGGTCCTCTTCCTTTCCCTAACCCCCCCCCCCCCCTGCTGCCTCTCATTGTTGGCGCCGCGTCCACTGGCGTATGATGGGACGGAGTGGTATGGTGGCACCCAGCTGGGTTACAAACCCTGCAGCCCAGCCCGGAGCGTCCCCATGTCACCTGCCCAATGGGACGGTGACATCGGTCCGACACCGGCACAGAAGCCACAGCTCTTGCGTTTAAATCCCCGGCTACGTGAGAGCGCTCGGGCACGTAACACTTTTTTATCAGAATCTTCTGAGCGCAAAAAAAAAAACCGCGCCAGATTTATTAGGGGAAGCAAACCCAGTGGTTACAGCTGGGGTGTTGTTGCCCCCGTTTTGCAGCTGGGAGACTTTGTTGAATAAGTCTCTTATCTCTATAGCTGTCATCGGGACCTGCAGGGCGTTGGAGCGCAATGTTCGTTTCGTAGTGTAAGGTACATGTATGGCCTCGCTGGCATCGGAAGAGTTAGGTTACCCTGCCTACCTCAGGGCAGCTGTCTCATACCATGGTGCTCAGTGCCGTGGCAGAGAGAGCGGGCACAGATTGCCCATCAGCAGGAGCCAGCGCGGTGGCCGGAAGGGTCTAATCCCCCGGACAGCAGCGCTGGCGTCTCACAGCGCAGGCGGATCCTGCAGGCGTTTGTTTAGGATTTGGGGGAGATGAGCTTTAAGCTCGGGACGCAGCCTGGCAGCTGTTTGATGGGTGGTGGGGGGGGGAACGTGAATTAAGAGGGGGGCGGAGGGACAGCTGCTCTGGACAGGGCCAATTAAATGGCAGCAGCTGCCCAAGACATTGACTTATACACAGAATTAAACATAAGTTAACTGTGGAATATCAGCAATGCAGAACCTGCCATCCCTCACTATTCTCAGGGTTACGTCTCTGCCCACGTGGCCCCTTCCTGGAAGGGTTCCCTGCGGTCAGCCAGTATCCCTTCTCTCCATCAAAGAAGGGGTCTGTATAGTCAGTCTCTGTCCCTTCTCTCTGTCTAAGGAGGGGACTCTACTGTGAGCCTTTGTATCTATCTAAGGATGGGGACTCTATCATAAACCTCTGTCCCTTCTATATGTCTAAGGATGGGTCTCTATGGTCAGCCTGTGTCCCTTCTATATGTCTAAGTATGGGTCTCTATGGTCAGCCTGTGTCCCTTCTATATGTCTAAGGATGGGTCTCTATGGTCAGCCTGTGTCCCTTCTATATGTCTAAGGATGGGTCTCTATGGTCAGCCTGTGTCCCTTCTATTGTATATGTCTTAGGGTGGGAATCTATGGTCAGCCTGTGTCCCTTCTATATGTCTAAGGATGGGACTCTATGGTCAGCCTGTGTCCCTTCTATATGTCTAAGGATGGGACTCTGTGGTCAGCCTGTGTCCCTTCTATATTATGTCTAAGGATGGCAATCTATTGTCAGCCTCTGTCCCTTCTCTCTGTCAGGATGGGACTCTATGGTCAGCCTGTATCCTCTCTATCTACCTAAAGATGGATCTCTATGGTCAGAGTCTCTATCCCCTCTATCTGTCTCCGATGGGACTCTATGGTCAGCCTCTGTCACTATCTGCCTACACTCTGAGGACCGGTCTATCATTTCTGCCACCAAAGCAGACTCTCTCTGGCCCATCTTGGTTCCATTTCTTCCTCCCCATGGATGAGCATGAGGTAGAGGGGAAGCCTTCTCCTCCCACTGCCGATGAGACCTGTAGGGGGTCGGGAAGGTGTCCCAGTGACAGAAAAGACGAGTGAGCACATCCCTGCCGCCACAGGGTGGCACTAAGACAGAAGCGACACGCGCAGAGACAGACATTTCTTCTATCCCAGCTCTCGGCCGCTGGGACTGGTCCCCAGAGGCTGTGACAGTGCCAGGTTCCTGCTCCCAGATCCCCCGTCAATGCTAATTGTCCCTGCACATCCCACAATCTGCGGCCCTCATAGCAATGGAAGGGAATGAACGCTTTGCCTTACAATGTACACCCAGGCCCATATTCACTAAGGGGTGCTACTCTACAAGCAGCCTTTCCTAAGACACCTTGTGCCCCATTCAATCATTGGGGGGGTGGGGGGGAGGGAGTAGCACTGCTTAGTAAAAATGGGTCTTTATGCGATCTACGGTGAATCTGGAGATTTTAACACTGTTCATTTGAAAGGAGGTGAAGTCTTCTCCGACGCCGGGAAGCAGCTTCACAGCTAGTTGAGTAAAGGGGCTGACAGAGGTCAGATGAAATATACGGAGTATGCGCTTTTGGGGAGGCAGTTACGGGAGAAGTTACACGCAAGAACACGGATTTGCATTTGCTTCCCATCTTTGCGCTGTTTGCTGCACATATATTGGTTTTGCGTATACAGCACGGGCACTGTACGCAACGCCGCCATTTTGTAGACACAACTCATCCCTACCCTGAAGAGCTTACAATCTAATTTGGGTGCCTGAGACACGGGGAGGTAATGTGACTCGCCCAAGGTCATACGTCCTGTGATTCTATTCACCGAGTACGCCAGAGCAGCAAAGCTCCAGCAGTGACGGGGTTAACGGGGAGCGATAGTTCTTGGGAAAGCCTGGGTAGGGGGGGTAGAGGGGGGGAAGCCTGGGTAGGGGGGGGGAGGTGAATCCCTCACAAGTTCACAGGTCTCCCCTTGTGATGTACTGGATGTATACACAGGGAGCGCTGACAAGTACTGCAACTTTTTTTACATTGTCCAGACGTGTGTCCTGGGATAGAGGCGAGAGCAGAGAGGGAGAGAGAGGCAGAGAGAGAGAGAGAGGCGGAGGGGGAGAGAGAGGGGAGAGCAGTGAGGGAGGGAGAGGCAGAGAGAGAGAGGCGGAGGGGGGAGAGCAGTGAGGGAGAGAGAGGCAGAGGGGGGAGAGAGAGGGGAGAGCAGTGAGGGAGGGAGAGAGAGAGGAGAGCAGTGAGGGGAGAGAGGCAGAGAGAAAGTGGAGAGGGAGAGAGGGGGGAGAGAGACGCAGAGAGACGCAGAGAGAAAGAGGAGTAGGCGGAGAGGGAGAAAGAGACTGAGAGAGAAAGGGGGGAGGTGGAGGAGAGAGATAAAGGGGGGAGGAGGAGGAGAGAGGGGGGGAGAGAGAGAAAGAGGCGGAGGGAGATGGGGGGGAGAGAAAGAAAGCTCTAGACCTGTAAGGGGAGGGTGGCATGACTTAAGGCTGAGGGGTCCGTCCCCTAAAGAGCCGTAAGATCAGGCCGGGGGGGGGGGGGGTTAAGAAAGTCTACTTAAGGAAGGTGGGCCGCCCTGTCTTTAGGCGTGAGGGAATGGCGGCTTTCACAAGAGGGTTGGGATACTGCTCTGGATTCGTCGCACCTCGGGCATATGACAGGAGTGATGTTTACTCGGGGGGGGGGGGGGGGACTCAGTCAATATTGGCTACTGGAGGATGGTATCAGACCTCATAAATAGATACTTGGGGCAGACGGTACCCTTCCAGGCTTGGGCGGCTGGAATAGGGGTGACCTTCCGATGGGGTCTCTGTGCCATTTGGCCTAAGGTGCTGAATGGTCAGATGAGCAGGGGCTGAGGGTATTCCTCGAGATCCGGGAGATGTTAGCGGAGCCATCTGGCTGGGTCCCTAGATGAGGATAAATATTATATTTATCATCTTGGTTATAAAGAAAGCTGTGACCGGTTTTGGTGCCCAGGACATACCTGAAAACGAGAGGTATCTCTCAATGTATTACTTCCTGGTAAAACATTTTTATAAATAAACAAATAAAAATGGTGTGTTTGTTGGGAATCGGAGAGGGGTCCATTTCGAGGCGTGGCTACGTCAAGAAAGAGGTGTAAGGAGAGAGAGAGAGAGACCGAGAGAGACGTAGGGAGGGAGAGAGACAAGAGATAGAGAGGCAGAGAGATAAAGAAAGAAGCATAGAGACAGACAGAGACAGAGAGAGAAAGAGATAGGCTTAGTCCATAGACACTTCGCCCGTGCGGAGGCGCGCTGAGGCTGAGGGAAAGCGCTGCTTTCCCTGGCCTTAGAGCGCGCGCCGTCCGTGGGCGTGTCTGGGGGGCGGGCCAGTGACGTCACGGAGCTGGTTCGCCCTCATTGGGCGAGCCGCTCACGTGACCGGCCCTGCGCTCCCATGAGCGCCGAAACGAAAGATTTGTTAAGACAGACGCTTCCGCACGCCTGCGCGAGCCCCTGCTAAAGCCGCTCTCATTGCGGCTGCAAGGGCTCAGTGCTGAGTAGCAGCGCGCCTCAGCACGGGTCAGCGCTGACCATGCCTGAGGCCATAGAGAGAGTGGCAGGGAGAAAGAGACAGACATAGGGAGAAAGAGAGCGGTAGAGAGAAAGGGAGTGATAGGCAGAGAGAGTGAGAGAAAGAAAGAGGCATAGGAACAAGAGAGAGCGAAAGAGACCGAGGGAAAAATTACCCAAGGACATCACTTTATAAAGCGCACACACAGGGCGCACACACAGGGTGCACACAGGGCACACACAGGGCGCACACACAGGGTGCACACAGGGCGCACACAGGGCGCACACACAGGGCGCGCACAGGGCGCACACAGGGCGCGCACACAGGGCGCACACACAGGGCGCACACACAGGGTGCACACAGGGCACACACGGCGCGCACACAGGGCGCACACAGGGCGCGCACACAGGGCGCACACAGGGCGCGCACACAGGGTGCACACAGGGCACACACAGGGCGCACACAGGGCGCACACACAGGGCGCACACAGGGCACACACAGGGCGCACTGCTACATATACTTATTTCGTTATTCCACCAGAACACACACTAAGGGGCAGTGGGAATTGGGTGAGAGCCTCTGGGGTCACTCTCAGCATTAGGGTTACTGACAGGGGGTCTCCCTTCCCGCACACACCCTACTCAAACACTGCACACCCAGGGGAGGGCCCAGTTTAATACCCCCAGCCATGCTCTGCAAACTGTGAACGTATTAATATTAGTTAAGCCTTACCCCAAGAGCTTACGGTCTAATCTCAAAGTTCCTGTTTAACATGCGTGGTTTAGAGTTAACGCGAGTTATGTGTTTCCCTAAAAACGTCCCTTTCTTCCTGCCCGAGTCGCACAGAAAGCTTTCTGCCATCGGAATTTATTTTTTTACTGGTGTCAACTCAGTTTCCAACTTTTAAAAATGGCCAGGGTGCTGAATTTTCTAAAAATGGGGTTACCAGTTTATTGTGAATTAGTAGAGAGAGAGAGCGAAGGATTTAAAAGGAGCGACTGAAACAGGACCAGCAGGCTTGTTTTTTTGGATATCCAGTGAGCAATCTTTTCCGACCCCCCTCTCTCCCTCTCCTCTCCCTCCCCTCCAGCTCCTCGCTCTGCTTCAAACTGCAGAAATAGTTCCAGAATTCCCCTGGGTAACACTCTCTCTGCAACAACCCTCACACACACTTGGAACAGATGTGATCAGGAGAAAACAAGTTGGGAGAGGGAGAGGAAGAGATGGGGGAGAAAGAGAGAGAGAGAGAGAGAGAGAGAAGGGAGGGAGATATATATCGTGAGAGGGTTAAAGAAAGATGGGAGACGGGAAAGAGAGAGGTGGAGAGGGAGGAAGAGAGAGAGAGAGGGGAGACAGAAATGAGAGGGGGGGGATAAAGAGAGAGAGAGGAGGGAGAGAGAGAATGGAATGAGAGAGGGAGGTAGGAGAAAAAGGAGAGTGAGTGGATAAGAGAAAATGTCAGAGAGAGAACAAAGAAGGTGAAGTGGAGGTAGGGGAGGTGGAGAAGTGTTTATTGCCATCCCCACAATGCAAGCTGCTGTGACATTGTTCTTTCTCTGTGTGTGCTTTGTTGTAACCCGCAGGAAGTGCGTCGCAGGCAGGTGAAGCATCGTTTAGGGTAAAATCCCAGAGAAAATGGTTTCGCATTAAAGCAGGACAGTGTTAGATTTCGGCAAACGTTCGCTGAAAGAGTAGTGAATGCCCGGAATGTCATCCCAGCAGACGCCTGCCGATGAATCTTAGAAACAGGAGATGAAATAGGGTCTAAGCTTCTGCAGTAAGTAGTGGTAATGAGTACCAGATTACGGGGTAAGCCTGCGCACACCTTAACCCCCGTATCTGTGGCCAGTTGCTGTGCTTCTGTCCCAGGACATAGTGATATAGTTTGTAATCCCCGATGTTCGTTGGCTGTTTGTCTTGGTGCTGCTCCCGCTGCTAAATATAAATATTACGTCATGCTTTGAGTCC
Source organism: Ascaphus truei (assembly GCF_040206685.1). Classification (NCBI taxonomy): domain Eukaryota; kingdom Metazoa; phylum Chordata; class Amphibia; order Anura; family Ascaphidae; genus Ascaphus; species Ascaphus truei. The sequence goes on from NC_134504.1 coordinate 5,161,419, forward strand.
ATGTACTTAACTTCCACCGTCCAGATGTTCCCCAAACCACTTGTATGTGCTCCGACATCTGTGCGCGCCTCCTCTGCTCTACTCGGCACTGCTCTGGCTTTGAAGCTGCATGTGGAGCCCGCCTACTTCCCTCTCACTATAAAAATGCTGCAATATAAAGGCAAACTGAGTATGACTGTGTAGTGTCTCTCCTCCCCCTTCTCCACGCCTCTCTCTCTCTCACTCCCTTTCTGTGTATCTATCGATCTATATACACACACATGTATATATATATATATATTTCATTATCGTCATCATCATCATTCCGTGTCTCCCCACTGCTGGATGAAGTCTCCCCAATGATCTCCCAGTTACCGCGGTTACAGCCTCTCTTCTCCACGTCGCCCCAACACATGTTCTGTTCCCATCCTCCCATCTTACATTTGGTAGTTGTCTTGGGGATTTAATCTCTCTTGGAATCCAGTCGGGTACCATCTCTATCCAACTATGCTCATCTCCTCTTGCGATGTGCCCGGCCCACCGCCATATTAGTTTCTTCCCCCCGTGTGATGATGTCACAGACTTTGGTTGGGTTTCGAACCCACTCGCTACTTTTCCTGTCTCTTCGGGTAATACCCAGCATGCATCTCTCTACACTTCTTTGTGTTGTTTGATGCTTCTGAATTATCTTTGCATTTAGGATCCAAGTTTCACATCCATACGTGCACAGGCAGGGTACACGGGTCACATCCATACGTGAGCACAGGCAGGGTACACGGGTCACATCCATACGTGAGCACAGGCAGGGTACACGGGTCACATCCATACGTGAGCACAGGCAGGGTACACGGGTCACATCCATACGTGAGCACAGGCAGAGTACACGGGTCACATCCATACGTGAGCACAGGCAGGGTACACGGGTCACATCCATACGTGAGCACGGGCAGGATACACGGGTCACATCCATACGTGAGCACGGGCAGGATACACGGGTCACACTCCTCTCCTCTTGAGGCGCAGAGGAAGGTTCCCTTGAAAAATTATCTTGTGTCTCCCAAACGCTCCGTCCCATCTTCATTCTTCATTCCAGTGGTTTTCATTCAAAAAGTTCCCATCAATTATTTGCCGGCCAAGACAGGCCCAAGCCTTCCACTTCTATTCCATTTATTTGGATCTTTGCAGCAGAGGTGACACATGTGTTGCGCATCACTTTGGTCTCGCGGAGATTCATACGGGGGCCACTTTCTTACTCGCTTTGGCGAATTCTCCAATTTGTCGCTGGAGGTCTCCTGGACTTGTGGCAAAAATAACAATGTCTGCAAATTGTAGGCGACTCAAATATTCACCGTTGATTTTGATTCTTTTTTCTTCACCATCTAATGTCGACAATTCTTCAAATGTTACAGTGAAAAGCTTAAAGCTTTGGTGACACGGTGTCTCCCTGCCGCACTCCCTCGCTGATCCTGGTGACACGGTGTCTCCCTGCCCTGGGACCGTAATTAGCCAAACAGATAAAAGGGCAGCACAAGAGGCGTGTGATTGGGGTTTTCCTGTTGCGCAGGGCGGACGTGGGTAAAATAAGGAGATCTGAACCGTTCTAAGGAAACGAGTTACGCTGATTTCTTACTTTCTCTTTGGTTTTGTGTTTTTAATACGCTGTGAGGCCGCTTTCCCCTGTCTAAGGAAGGTTTCAGGCCCATTATAATGAATGGAGTTTTAATCTTAGCTCTCCTTCGTATTATTTGCCTTCTCTCTCTCTCTCCCTCTCTCTCTCTCCCTCTCTCTCTCCCTCTCTCTCTCTCCCTCTCCCTCTCTCTCTCCCTCTCTCCCTCTCCCTCTCTCCCTCTCTCTCTCTCTCTCTCTCTGTCTCTCTCTCTCCCTCTCTCTTTCTCTCTCCCTCCCTCTCTCTCTGTCTCTCTCTCCCTCTCTCTGTCTCTCCCTCTCTCTGTCTCTCTCCCTCCCTCTCTCTCTCTCTCTCCCCCTCTCTCTCCCTCCTTTCCTCCCACCAGCCTCCTTGTCTCTCTCTACCTCCCTCTCCTCCCACACCATCTCTCCTCTCTCCCCCTATTTGCACTTCTCTCCCCTCTCTCTCTCTCTCTCTCTCTCTCTCTCTCTCTCTCTCTCTCTTGCCTCCCCCATCTCTCTCTCTCACTGGCACTCCTTTCTTATCTCTCTCCCCTCTCTCTCTTATCCTCCGCCCCTTGGTCCTGGTCCCGGCCCAGCACAGTCCAGGTTGCCATGGCGACCTCGTGGAGGTGGCTTTGGGAGTAGTGGGAGCAAGGCGTGTTTGCACAAACTCTGGCTGAACTCACTTCCTCTGCAAGGAGAGCCCTGAGATAGGGACCGGGGAATGACTTCACATGTGTCAGAGGTCTTTCCTGAGAGCCCAGCCTCTTACAGCCTCCCCCAGCCATGTACAGCCAACCCAGCCTCCCCCAGCCTCTTACAGTCTCCCCCAGCCATGTACAGCCAACCCAGCCTCTTACAGCCTCCCCCAACCATGTACAGCCAACCCAGCCTCCCCCAGCCTCTTACAGTGTCACCCAGCCTCTTACAGCCTCCCCCAGCCTCTTACAGCCTCCCCCAGCCATGTACAGCCAACCCAGCCTCCCCCAGCCTCTTACAGTCTCCCCCAGCCTCTTACAGTGTCACCCAGCCTCTTACAGCCTCCCCCAGCCATGTACAGCCTCCCCCAGCCATGTACAGCCAACCCAGCCTCTTACAGTCTCCCCCAGCCATGTACAGCCAACCCAGCCTCCCCCAGCCTCTTACAGTCTCCCCCAGCCATGTACAGCCAACCCAGCCTCTTACAGCCTCCCCCAGCCATGTACAGCCAACCCAGCCTCTTACAGTCTCCCCCAGCCATGTACAGCCAACCCAGCCTCTTACAGCCTCCCCCAGCCATGTACAGCCAACCCAGCCTCTAACAGTCACTCCCAGCCATGTACAACCAACCCAGCCTCCCCCAGCCTCTTACAGTCTCTCCCAGCCATGTACAGCCAACCCAGCCTCCCCCAGCCTCTTACAGTCTCTCCCAGCCATGTACAGCCAACCCAGCCTCCCCCAGCCTCTAACAGCCTCCCCCAGCCATGTACAGCCAACCCAGCCTCCCCCAGCCTCTTACAGCCTCCCCCATCCATTTACAGGGAACCCAGCCTCCCCCAGCCTCTTACAGTCTCTCCCAGCCATTTACAGCCAACCCAGCCTGTTACAGCCTCCCCCAGCCATTTACAGGGAACCCAGCCTCCCCCAGCCTCTTACAGCCTCCCCCAGCCATTTACAGGGAACCCAGCCTCCCCCAGCCTCTTACAGTCTCTCCCAGCCATGTACAGCCAACCCAGCCTCTTACAGTCTCTCCCAGCCATGTACAGCCAACCCAGCCTCCCCCAGCCTCTTACAGTCTCTCCCAGCCATTTACAGCCAACCCAGCCTCTTACAGCCTCCCCCAACCATGTACAGCCAACCCAGCCTCTTACAGTCTCTCCCAGCCATTTACAGCCAACCCAGCCTCTTACAGCCTCCCCCAGCCATTTACAGCCAACGCAGCCTCCCCCAGCCTCTTACAGTTTCACCCAAACATTTACAGCCTCTCACAGCCAACCCAGCCTCCCCCAGCCTCTTACAGTCTCTCCCAGCCATTTACAGCCAACCCAGCCTCCCCCAGCCTCTTACAGTATCTCACAGCCTCCACAGCCTCTCAGCCTCTCCCCCACCCTCTCTCAGCCTCCCACCCTCTCTCAGCCTCCCCCACCCTCTCTCAGCCTCCCCCACCCTCTCTCAGCCTCCCCCACCCTCTCTCAGCCTCCCACACCCTCTCTGAGCCTCCCCCACCCTCTCTCAGCCTCCCCCACCCTCTCTCAGCCTCCCCCAACCTCTCTCATCCTCACCCAGCTTCTCTCATCCTCACCCAGCCTCTCTCAGCCCCTCTTATCCTCCCCCACCCTCTCTCAGGGTCCCCCACCCTCTCATTCTCACCCAACCTCTCTCAGCCTCCCCCACCCTCTCTCAGCCTCCCACAGCCTCTCTCAGCCTCCCCCACTCTCTCTCAGCCTCCCCCACCCTCTCTCAGCCTCCCCAACCTCTCTCAGCCTCACCCAACCTCTCTCAGCCTTCCCCACCATCTCTCAGCCTCCCCCACCCTCTCTCAGCCTCCCCCACCCTCTCTCAGCCTCCCCCACCCTCTCTCAGCCTCCACCACCATCTCTCAGCCTCCCCCACCCTCTCTCAGCCTTCCCCACCCTCTCTCAGCCTTCCCCACCCTCTATCAGCCTCCCCCACCCTCTCTCAGCCTCCCCCTTCTGGTGCTAAGTGTGAGCCAGAAACCCCTCTCAGGCTGTACATGGGAGTGTGCCACGGACAGTACCTGCCCAGTGTTAACCCTGTGCTGTCCTGAGAGAAGGACCGCCTCCCCTCTTCTTCCTCTTTACTGGGAACACCCCGCGGCCAGCCTCGCCCGCCTCCCCTCTTCCTCCTCTTTACTGGGAACACCCCAGGGCCAGCCTCGCCCGCCTCCCCTCTTCGACCCCCACACATATGGGAATAATTGCTATCCTCCACTAACGAGCGAGGAAGAAAACCCCCATACAATAGGAAGAGAGAACAACCCCAACCCTCCAGCGTCAGGGTGGGGGGCTTCTTCCGTGGCGGCGCGGAGCTGAGTACGGGGGGGGCATGTACAGCCAACCCAGCCTCCCCCAGCCTCTTACAGCCTCCCCCATCCATTTACAGGGAACCCAGCCTCCCCCAGCCTCTTACAGTCTCTCCCAGCCATTTACAGCCAACCCAGCCTCTTACAGCCTCCCCCAGCCATTTACAGGGAACCCAGCCTCCCCCAGCCTCTTACAGCCTCCCCCAGCCATTTACAGGGAACCCAGCCTCTTACAGTCTCTCCCAGCCATGTACAGCCAACCCAGCCTCTTACAGTCTCTCCCAGCCATGTACAGCCAACCCAGCCTCCCCCAGCCTCTTACAGTCTCTCCCAGCCATTTACAGCCAACCCAGCCTCTTACAGCCTCCCCCAACCATGTACAGCCAACCCAGCCTCTTACAGTCTCTCCCAGCCATTTACAGCCAACCCAGCCTCTTACAGCCTCCCCCAGCCATTTACAGCCAACCCAGCCTCCCCCAGCCTCTTACAGTTTCACCCAAACATTTACAGCCTCTCACAGCCAACCCAGCCTCCCCCAGCCTCTTACAGTCTCTCCCAGCCATTTACAGCCAACCCAGCCTCCCCCAGCCTCTTACAGTATCTCACAGCCTCCACAGCCTCTCAGCCTCTCCCCCACCCTCTCTCAGCCTCCCTCATCCTCTCTGTCTCCCCCACCCTCTCTCAGCCTCCCCCACCCTCTCTCAGCCTCCCCCACCCTCTCTCAGCCTCCCACACCCTCTCTGAGCCTCCCCCACCCTCTCTCAGCCTCCCCCACCCTCTCTCAGCCTCCCCCAACCTCTCTCATCCTCACCCAGCTTCTCTCATCCTCACCCAGCCTCTCTCAGCCCCTCTTATCCTCCCCCACCCTCTCTCAGGGTCCCCCACCCTCTCATTCTCACCCAACCTCTCTCAGCCTCACCCAACCTCTCTCAGCCTTCCCCACCATCTCTCAGCCTCCCCCACCCTCTCTCAGCCTCCCCCACCCTCTCTCAGCCTCCCCCACCCTCTCTCAGCCTCCCCCACCCTCTCTCAGCCTCCACCACCATCTCTCAGCCTCCCCCACCCTCTCTCAGCCTTCCCCACCCTCTCTCAGCCTTCCCCACCCTCTATCAGCCTCCCCCACCCTCTCTCAGCCTCCCCCTTCTGGTGGTAAGTGTGAGCCAGAAACCCCTCTCAGGCTGTACATGGGAGTGTGCCACGGACAGTACCTGCCCAGTGTTAACCCTGTGCTGTCCTGAGAGAAGGACCGCCTCCCCTCTTCTTCCTCTTTACTGGGAACACCCCGCGGCCAGCCTCGCCCGCCTCCCCTCTTCCTCCTCTTTACTGGGAACACCCCAGGGCCAGCCTCGCCCGCCTCCCCTCTTCGACCCCCACACATATGGGAATAATTGCTATCCTCCACTAACGAGCGAGGAAGAAAACCCCCATACAATAGGAAGAGAGAACAACCCCAACCCTCCAGCGTCAGGGTGGGGGGCTTCTTCCGTGGCGGCGCGGAGCTGAGTACGGGGGGGGGGAACTTCGGGATAGAGGGTGGAAGATGGTCAAATCATTTGGATTCATCCGAACGGGTTTATTTATCAGCTGTCGTACCGGGGAACATACTGTCAGGGTTTACCTCTCGCTCTCAAGTGTGTCCTGGTTCGGTGCCAGAGATATTGCAAGTCTGGCAATAAATGGGTAAATCAGTTTTAGAATAAGATCCCCCCCCCCCTATTTCCCTGTCACCGGTATCTCTGCTCGGAGAGCCCCTATTACCTGCCGCATATGAGCCATAGGGGAGGCAGAGATTAGCTGATGTTGTCTGATCTGCGCTGACAATCTTTCCTTTTCCTACTCTCCCAGCACACCGAGAGGCTGGGGGATGTTCCAGTCATGGGAATAAGGGCCAGAAGGGACATCAGACGATATACTGCCTGTGAATATCAGCACACAACGCTGTTTAACCCCTGCAGTCCCAGAGGAATGCCATATATATATATATATATATTTTATATATATACACCCATACAGTGGCAGATTTTCCATTAGGCCCGGACCTAGGGCGGCAAAAATGTCCGCCCCCCCCTATACATTTGCCGCGCGCTCGAGTCTGATGGGAAGTCACTTACATACGCCGGGCGCCTCCTTGCCGTCTCCTTTCTGCCCCCCCCCTTCCGATTCGTAGCGTCGGACGTCACCAACGTGGTGTCGCCATGGCAACGTGACGTCGCGGTGTCAAATGACGTCACGTGACCATGGCAACGTGACGCCGCGTGATGTCACTTTGGTGACGTCCGCTGCGAATCGGAAGGAGGGCGGCAGAGAGGAGACGGCCGGCGTATGTAAGTGCCACGGGGCGGTGAATTTCGAAATCCGCCACTGTGTGTATGTATATATATTTAATGGAAATATTACTGTATGCTCATTTGCGTGTCTAAGACAGGTCTGCAACCCCGCCTTTCACCATTATCACCCAGCACTTCCACTGCAGCAAGGGATTCTGGGAAATGACATGCAAATGAGCACACAGTGCCACCTTTTGCTTCAAAACCATATGACATGGTCCCCTACAAGGTGATGCTTGCTGCATTTTTTTACCAACCATAACGTAACTAAGTATATATATTTATATGTATATTATCGTTTATTTGTAAAGTGCCAACATATTCCGTGGCGTGGTACAAGGGGGGGGGGAGGGTACAGAGTTCTAGATATTACATATGTCATTCTGTTTATCAAACCAGGACAGACAGATGCAGCAGGTAAGGGAGGACTGATACAATGTACAGGTGTAGCAAGCGTTATATTAGCGACAGATCACGCAGACTGTCCATAGGATTCAATGACAGCGATAACGCAGAATATCACGTAATAATGCCCCACCTACCCCTGTGTGTGTGTGTGTGTGTGTGTGTGTGTGTGTGTGTGTGTGTGTGTGTGTGTGTGTGTGTATGTATACACTTGTTTACACCAGAGTGCTTTACGTGGGATGAATTGTTTCTATTTGTGTGTGTATATATATATATATATCTATATCATACATTTACTGACACACACACAAACTCTGCATATACACACACACACACACACACACCGACAGATTGTGCATATATACACACACAGATTGTGCATACAGACACAGGTTGTACATATACACACACTATATATGCACACACAGATTGTGCATATACACACACTGCATATATATATACAAACACACACAGATTGTGCATACACACACACACACTGCATATATTTATACACACAGATTGTTCATACACACACTGCATATATGCACACACTGCATATATACACACACAGATTGTGTGCACACACACACTGCATATATACACACACACACAGATTGTGCATACACACACACTGCATATATACACACACAGATTGTGTATATACACACACACACACTGCATATATACACACACAGATTGTGCATATACACACACTGCATATATACACACACAGATTGTGTGCACACACACACTGCATATATACACACACACACAGATTGTGCATACACACACACTGCATATATACACACACAGATTGTGTGCACACACACACTGCTCTGTGCTGCATTGACAACCCGGATGAATGACAGAGCAGCGGGTCCCTTCCTGTTAGCACACGCTGGCACATTGGCACAGGGTACACAGTGCAAAGAATTCAGCTAGGATTGTGAAGAATGCACTGGGACCCCCACCCCTCTCCTCCTCCTCCCAGCAAGCGATCCAGGAACATAACTCCCATTCTTCCCCTGTCCTGGGGCAGGGGGGTGTATACAGTGAGACGTTTCTCTTTCTGCCTCTAGTGGGGGCAGTTTTTATAAACAAGCCCGATGCCAGCAGCACCCGCCCGGTGCCAGCCGCTGTGTTACAAAGAGCCAGATTGTGTAGGCTTATCTTGTGCAAACTTTAGGCATGGAAAGTGTATATTTATGTAGAGACGCGACACACCGCCTGTGCTGACCCCGTGCGTTTCGCGGCCTTTGATCTGAGTATTAAATGGAAACACGTGTCCCTGTGAATTCTTCTCACGCCTCTTTTATTTAATAACTTTATTTCGTAGAGCGCTTTTCTCTCAATGGGACTCGGAGCGTTTTACAATTACATATACAGTAATAGTATATTTACACGGTCCCTGCCCCGCAGAGCTTACAATCTATGATTTTGGTGCCTGAGGCACAGGGAGATAAAGTGACTTGCCCAAGGTCACAAGGAGCTGAGACCGGGAATTGAACCAGGCTCCCCTGAGTCACCCCTTCAGCCTGTGTTACTCCTATCGCTGCATCATTGGACTCACTGCAGCGCACATCGGGCTTTAATAATATAAACTCTGGTTCTGTTTGGGGTTTGATTTTGGGGACAAAAGGAGAGTTAAATATCTTGAATTTGAAGGCAAACCCCTAAGTATCACTGCTGCCTTAAACAATCCCCAGGATTTTTCCTTTTTCACCCCGTTGATGCTACCAGGACAATGGCAGGGACGGGGTTAAATCCGAGATCGTGTGTGTGTGTGTGTGTGTGTGTGTGTATATGTGTGTGTATATATATATATATATATATATATATATATATATATATATATAGCACATACGGTATTAGTTGGAGAAGCGCACACTCATTCTCACAGCGCTGCAGACAGAAGCTTATAGGGGTTCGTGTTACACTGGACAAGAAGCAAAGATTGACACACTGTGCGTGCCCATTTGCATGTCATTACCCAGAATCCCTGGCTGCGGAGGAAGCAGTGTACGCTAAGAGATAATGGGGAACGGCACGCGTGACTGCGCACACGTGGGGTTTTATTCGCTGTACTCCGAACGGTGGAGGGTTTTTGTCACTTTTCTTTACCCGCCATAACTTACTTAATGTCTCGCAATATTAAATGTTATTTATAGCACAATTAGTGCAATTCTGCAGGTGCAACGAGCCCCCTGCCCCGAAGAGCTTGCACTCTATCTCATTGTGCCCGAGTGGTAAATAATGCTGTGGTCATTTCTTGCTGAATTAGCAGAGGATGCTACAGGCGTGGGTTGGTGTGTGTGGTGTTTTATTATTGGAATAGCAGAGTGTGCCGCGGAGGGCAGAGGCTGCTTTCTGGGAACCGAAGCCGGGTATCTCACACAGGGGCCATGGTGCAGACATCTGCTGTCCAGCTGTCCAGCTGTCCAGCTGTCCAGCTCCGATACCAGAGTCCCCGAGAAACGGCATGACAAGCATCCAGTGACTCTCGCGGGACTCTCTGCCCTGGGATGCAGGACGGCGCCAGATTTGGGAGCCGAATCCAAGTCATCCCCACCGGAAACTTCTCTCTTAAATGCGGTGTTTTTTATTCCCCAGAAAGCAGAATAAAGGGCAAACGTTGTCTCTGTATATTAGCATTAATGACACTTTTGATGCAAGAGGGGCCTGCCGAGCATTAGTCTGCAATATACGCAGCGTAGAGCGCCATTTTGTTAAGAAAATGTGCGTGTTCCGAAGACGCGTGTCTGTCGGAAATGATACACATCCCTTCGCAATTCTCTGGATTTAAATTTGTGTCACATGTACAAGGTAGAGAAGTATGGAGAGATGCATGCTGGGTAGTAACCGAAGAGACAGGGAAATGAACGAATGGGTGCGAAACCCAACCAAAGTCTGTGACATCATCACAAGGGGGAAGAAATTAATATGGCGTTGGGTTGGACTCATCGCAAGAAAAAAAAATGGCCATTGTAGAACAGAGACGGCACTCAACTGTGAGGCTGGTTATACTGGCTTTGCGATTTGAAGCTTGGATGGGTATACACCACACTTTAGTTAAGTTATGGTGGGTAAAAAAAGTGCCAAAAAATCCTCCACCGTAAAGCATATAGCAAATGGAAATATTACTGTGTGCTCATTTGCATGTCATTTCCCAGAATCCCTTGCTGCAGTGGAAGCACTGTGTGCTGGGTGATAATGGTGAAAGGCGGGGTTGCAGACCTGTCTAAGACATGCAGATGAGCATACAGTAATATTTCCATTTGCTATATGCTTTACGGTGGAGGATTTGTTTTGTAATTTTTTTTTTATTTTTTACCCACCCTAACTTAACTAATGTGTGGTGGTTACCTATCCAAGCTTCAAATGGCAAAGACAGTACAACCAGCCTCACACTGACGGGACCCTAAATGGCCGAAACAGCTGCTTGGCTATCGCTTCTCTGACCTTCCAAGGACGGACCTTGTAGAAATTCACTTGATTCGATGGTCAAATTGCCCGGGAAACGGAACCAGTAAGGCCAGGCTTTTTTAGTTCGTTGTACCCCAGGGATGGTAAACCTGGTGGGGTACACTGGTCGCTGCCCCTTCGGGTTGTGATGGTCACCATGTACCTGCACATCTGGATGGCACAGACCCTTATTATTTCCCACTGAGCATCTCCCTGGCCTTCTGGCCGGAGCACGCACAGGTTTGTTTGAATCCCCCCTGGCCTCCGGGACAGGGCTGAGGCTGGGGCCATGGGACCGCAGACTGTGCTGAGTGCACAGACTGCCTTAAGGCAGTGTTCGCGTCCGCGCGGAAGCAGGAGGGGGCGCGCGTTGCGTGAGAAATCGGTTAATCTGATTTCTCCGCGCGACAGGCAGCTCCGTGACTGGCACACCCCTAGATACGCCCAAGGACGGCGCGCATACCATGGCCAAAAGCAGGTGATGTCACGGCGGCACGCGCCTCCGCACGGGCAAAGGCACCGAGGACCTGGCCTTAGTTTGAGCACTTTTTGCACTGCCTTGCACAGAGCACAAGCACTCGGCACCATGAATTCTGTTTGTGCGTTTTTTTCACGTTGGGTTATTAGTCACCGGGCTTTCTTCGGAGAGAGTGAAGACTGCGACGGTCTGTAATCGCCCCGCTCTCTTCGGAGAGAAAAGATTACGTGGGGTTCGCCCCGAGTGGACTCGGAACCACCGGCCTGGCCTTCAGGCCGAGGAGGGGAAAGAGGAGGAGGAGACTGATTCTCCGGAGAAAGACTCCATGTAACACGCCAGTCTAGGTGGCTGAAGACACACTGGGGGCACATCAAGGACTGGACCGATCTCCGGAGAGGATAGTCACAAGTAGGGAGCACCTGGCAACCTCTGTGGACCATGAGGCACGGTTATTTTGGAGTGATCACTATCACTGTCCAAAAAAAATAAAAATAGCTGTCTGTGAGCAGGTTACTGGCTCTGCGCTTTAACCCAGGCTGCGCTGAAAAGCTGCGCAATACAGCAAGCATAAGATTATAAGGGTTCCATGTCAAAATGGATTTGAAGCAAAAGGTGGCGTTGTGTGTTCATTTGCATGTAATTTCCCAGAATCCCTTGCTGCAGTGGAAGCACTATATGCTGGGGATAATGGTTGAAAGGCAGGATTGCAGACCTGTCTGAGATGGGAATGTGCTCCCAAGTGATATTTTTTTATATATATATATATACACACACACACACACACACACTATATATATACACACACTATATATACACACACACACACACACACACACACACACACACACACACACACACACACACACACACACACACACACACACACACACACACACACACACACACACACACACACACATACACACACACACATATACACACACACACACACACACACACACACACACACACATACACACACACACACACACACACACACACACACACACACACACACACACACACACACACACACACACACACACACACACACACACACACACACACACACACACACACACACCACCCCCCCTTACATGTATGTACTGTATATAGATATGCTTGTGACATAGAGGCGGGGCCGAGCCCTGTGCAACATGTGACGTATTGCAGGAGGCGGGGCTGTGTGACGTACTGCAGGGGGCGGGGCTGTGTGACGCGCTGTCCCAGGCACACGGTAGCTGCAGGATCTCGCACACTGCGTGCTGCAGGGGGCGGGGCTCTGTGACGCGCTGCAGGGGGCGGGGCTGTATGACGCGCTAGGGGGCGGAGCGCAGGCACAGTGCAGCAGATCCCGCACAGCGCGCGCTGCAGGGGGCGGGCTGTGTCACGCGCTAGGGGCGGAGCACAGTGCAGCAGATCCCGCACAGCGCGCGCTGCAGGGGGCGGGGCTGTGTGACGCGCTAGGGGGCGGGGCGGAGCGCAGTCCCAGGCACAGTGCAGCAGATCCCGCACAGCGCGCGCTGCCCGCGGTGAGTCTCATCCCTTTGTGTCCCCTCTATCCTGTGCTGGGGGAGGGGCTGTGTTATATATCCCCCCTGTGTATTGCATATTGTGCAGGGCTATCCCCCCCTGTGTATTGTGGAAGGCTATCCCCCCTGTGTATTGTATATTGTGCAGGAATATCCCCCCCTGTGTATTGTATATTGTGCAGGGCTATCCCCCCCCTGTGTATTGTGCAGGGCTATCCCCCCCCCCTGTGTATTGTGCAGGGCTATCCCCCCCCCCCCCTGTGTATTGTGCAGGGCTATCCCCCCCCCCTGTGTATTGTGCAGGGCTATCCTCCCCTGTGTATTGTGGAAGGCTATCCCCCCCTGTGTATTGTATATTGTGCAGGAATATCCCCCCCTGTGTATTGTATATTGTGCAGGGCTATCCCCCCCCTGTGTATTGTGAAAGGCTATCCCCCCTGTGTATTGCGTATTGTGCAAGGCTATCCCCCCCGTGTATTGTGCAAGGCTATCCCCCCCGTGTATTGTGCAAGGCTATCCCCCCGTGTATTGTGCAAGGCTATCCCCCCTTGTGTACTGTGCAAGGCTATCCCCCCCTTGTGTACTGTGCAAGGCTATCCCCCCCTTGTGTACTGTGCAAGGCTATCCCCCCCTTGTGTATTGTGCACGGCTATCCCCCCCTTGTGTACTGTGCAAGGCTATCTCCCCCCCTGTGTATTGTGCAAGGCTATCCCCCCCTGTGTATTGTATATTGTGCAGGGCTATCCCCCCCCTGTGTATTGTGCAAGGCTATCCCCCCCTGTGTATTGTATATTGTGCAGGGTTATCTCCCCCCCCCTGTGTATTGTATATTGTGCAAGGCTATCCCCCCCCCCTGTGTATTGTATATTGTGCAAGGCTATCCCCCCCCCTGTGTATTGTATATTGTGCAGGGTTATCCCCCCCCCCCTGTGTATTGTATATTGTGCAGGGTTATCCCCCCCCCTGTGTATTGTATATTGTGCAAGGCTATCCCCCCCCCCCCCCTGTGTATTGTATATTGTGCAAGGCTATCTCCCCCCCCCCGTGTATTGTATATTGTGCAAGGCTATCTCCCCCCCCCCCCTGTGTATTGTATATTGTGCAAGGCTACCCCCCCTGTGTATTGTATATTGTGCAAGGCTATCCCCCCCCCTGTGTATTGTATATTGTGCAAGGCTATCCCCCCCTGTGTATTGTATATTGTGCAGGGCTATCTCCCCCCCCCCCCCCTGTGTATTGTATATTGTGCAGGGCTATCTCCCCCCCCCCCCCCTGTGTATTGTATATTGTGCAGGGCTATCTCCCCCCCCCCCCCCTGTGTATTGTATATTGTGCAGGGCTATCTCCCCCCCCCCCCTGTGTATTGTATATTGTGCAGGGCTGCCCCCCCCCCCTGTGTATTGTATATTGGGCAGGGCTGCCCCCCCCCCTGTGTATTGTATATTGTGCAGGGCTATTGTGTCCCCCCCCCCTGTGTATTGTATATTGGGCAGGGCTGTCCCCCCCCCCCTGTGTATTGTATATTGGGCAGGGCTGTCCCCCCCCCCCTGTGTATTGTATATTGTGCAGGGCTATTGTTCCCCCCCCCCCTGTGTATTGTATATTGTGCAAGGCTATCTCCCCCCCCCCCCCTGTGTATTGTATATTGTGCAAGGCTATCTCCCCCCCCCCTGTGTATTGTATATTGTGCAAGGCTATCTCCCCCCCCCCTGTGTATTGTATATTGTGCAAGGCTATCTCCCCCCCCCCACCCCTGTGTATTGTATATTGTGCAAGGCTATCTCCCCCCTGTGTATTGTATATTGTGCAGGGCTATCTCCCCCCCCCCACCCCTGTGTATTGTATATTGTGCAAGGCTATCTCTCCCCCCCCCCCCACCCCTGTGTATTGTATATTGTGCAAGGCTATCCCCCCCTGTGTATTGTATATTGTGCAGGGCTGTCCCCCCCCCCCTGTGTACTGTATATTGTGCAGGGCTGTCCCCCCCCTGTGTACTGTATATTGTGCAGGGCTGTCCCCCCCCCTGTGTATTGTATATTGTGCAGGGCTATCCCTCCCCCCCTGTGTATTGTATATTGTACAGGGCTATCCCCCCTCACTGTGTATTGTATATTGGGCAGGGCTGTCCCCCCCCCCCTTGTGTATTGTATATTGTGCAGGGCTATTGTCCCCCCCCCCCCCTGTGTATTGTATATTGTGCAGGGTTATCTCCCCCCCCCCCCTGTGTATTGTATATTGTGCAGGGCTATCCCCCCCTCCCTGTGTATTGTATATTGTGCAGGGCTATCTCCCCCCCCCCCCCCATATATATGACATGAGCAGAGACTTAACCCTTTGGTTGCCATTGCATAACCACACTACAGCACACAGGGTTAAAATAACCATTCCCGTGCCCCGGGGTGACGAGTTTTGCCCCAGCCATAGGCTGGGAGGGGCCCTTTATATAAAGACGTAGCGGTACTGGGAGAGCGCCCGAGCCTCTTATATAACGGGCAACCGTGGGGGTTAGGTGAGCCGCCGCGCAGGCTGGTGTCACCGCGTGGTCACCCAACTCCAGATGTGCTGCAAGGCTGTCAATATCGAAAGTTAAGCAGTAACACCGGTGGTGGTGGGGGGGGGGAATGGTATAACACCCCCTCACCCCCAGCTTGTAATGCCCAGGGCAACCCTTTTTGCTTTTCAGAGGGGTCGCAACACCTTTGCAGTCCCTTGTGGCAACCAAGGGGTTAAGTGTCCCCCAGTCGTGACTTTGGGGTTTGGCAGCTTCTGCATTTGCGCTTCCGCCTGGAAAGGGTTCGTAACCGCCAATAGTGCAATGCGTTCGCTGCTGGCTGAGTTGCACACCTGTGAAGGATGTTGTATCGGAGCCACCACGTGCTTCAGCGCAGGAGGAGGTGAGGGCTGTACAATACTGTGTAATAGGGTCCCCTCAACCCTATTCCTGCACAATGGCCGTTTAATGGCAGAGCCAACGAGGGGTTAATGGTCCAGCGGTTTGATGCGGCTCAGAAGGGCAGGAAATCATTGCGGATATTCTCTGGTCAGCGCAGAGTACACTGTCACCGCCATGTAACGTACAAATATTGTACTAAACTCGGGGTCCCCCCCAGTGCAGGAAATCTACACTGCTTATGGAAGGGTTCATTAGGGTTCCTCAAGATCTCCCCTCACCCCCCAAACAGGTCATGTTTTCAGGATATCCTTGCTTCAGCGCAGACAGACTCATTGAGCCACCTGTGCTGAAGCAGGGACTCATTGAGCCACCTGTGCTGAAGCTGGGATATCTTGAAACCCTGACCTGTTGGAGGGTCTGCAGGACTGAAGTTGAGCACCGGTCCAAGAATGACGGAGATGACCGTGTTGTAAGGAGAGCGGAGTTATAAAGGGCAGCAACAGATGGATGGTCAGTCAGTCGGCCGAGGGAGACTCGGGCGGCTGTAATAGCGCTGTGTCCCGATCCATAGCCCGGCGCGAGATAGCGGAAATATCCTAAATAATATGTGGAACCCCCCCCCCCCCCCCCCCAAGCTACAGGCTTATTGGGACGGCCATATTTGCTTTGGGCAGGAAGTAAACTGTACCCCAGCAGCCCGGCTGGGGCACGTACCCCGATTACTTCGTTTGGGAATCGGCGAACTCCACAAATGAGTCCCAGCTATTTCGCTGATCGTATGTGTCGCGTGTTATCATGGCGTCGCTGCACTGCCGGAGAAATGTGTCAGTTTTCAGTTCTTAATTGGCTCGTTTGTGGCTAGAATGTGATAAACTATATATATATATATATATATATATATATATATATATATAATTGCATGTCATTTCCCAGAATCCCTTGCTGCAGTGGAAGCACTGTGTGCTGGGTGATAATGGTGAAAGGCGGGGTTGCAGACCTGTCTAAGACGTGAGAATGAGCACACAGTAATAGTTCCATTTGAGATATATATATATATATATATATACACACACACAAATACAACTGTATGCTGTATATATATATATTACGCACTTCTGTTTTTATGAGGGCGCGCATGTCTCTGGTATATGGCAATAAACTGCCCTGCTTTATGATGCATAGATTGTAAGCTCTCCGGTCAGGGCCCTCATTACCTCCTGCATCTGCATTATTTGGTATGCACCTCTGTACAGTATGTGTAATATACATATCTCTGTGCCACCGTCGTACTGCGCTGGGATATGTTGGTGCTTTACAAATAAACGAGCATAAATAATACATACGATTTTGCATTAAAGTGTGTCCCTGTGTCCCTGTGTCCCTGTGTCCCTGTGTCCCTGTGTCCCTGTGTCCCTGTGTCCCTGTGTCCCTGTGTCCCTGTGTCCCTGTGTCCCTGTGTCCCTGTGTCCCTGTGTCCCTGTGTCCCTGTGTCCAGTGTGGGGTTCTCAGAGTTTGAGCAGCACAATATAGAGATGTTTTATATACTTATTTGTTGACTTCACTTATCTCTATACACGTAATGATTGTGGGACTGTGCACACACCTGCGCTACAGACCCGTATGTAATTCCTAACCGCACGAATCCTGTCGCACACGCGGGGAATACTGCGCAGGCGCGTTAATAAACCAACGCAGAAGAAAGAATTCAGTGGCTGTTTTGACACCAAGTTTAGCCTTATATTCGGACCCCCCCTTTGGAATTAGAACCTGTCGCCCGCCTCCTGCAGTTACGGCGGTTATAGTTCTTGCGTGGCGCCTGCATTTTCCGTAGCGCAGTACAATGTGGGGGGTGGAGGAAAATGATAAAGTTGTAAGACAACATAATACAGACCATAGGGAGCCGGTCCCTGCCCCGAGGGGACACTGTATCATGATTTAATGCAAAAGGTAACCCATCTCAATAGTGCTGCCATAGATTGCAGGGTGTTGGGTTACCCTGCAGTGCGTTGAACGCTTCCTCTGGCACCAGAGGGGTTAAAGGGGGGGGGGGGTGTTGTGGGATCCTATAAAGAAGTGTGGGGTGTTATCTTCCCGCCCCGCCCCCGACGTGCCCGGAATATACATGTATATACATATAATCGGTTTCCTGTTCTGTGGGGGGTGAGCTGCTGCTGCGTCTTCTCTCCCCCTCCCCCCCTCCCTAATCTCTCTAATCTGGCAAGGGACATGTGCCGCCTCTTCTAAGGCAGGATATAACAGCTACGCTTTCCCTTAACCCCTTCCCTGCCAGGGGGGAGGGGAGACGGGCAGGGCATGGCGGCCAGGTAGGGCAGTTTGCATCTGTTTGGGGGGGGGGGGGGGGGGGGTTGAGAGAAAATATTGCTTTTCTGACCTCTGAAGTGGGACAAGACCGAAGCGCTAGCTGTTGGCGGGGTAGGTGTAAAACGTGTGGGCGCCATCAGTGGATGATGGGAGTCTGCCCCGCAGAGCTTGCAATCGGAGCACTAGCAGAGAGGTCTGGCGTGCTCGCTGGCATGGGAAGGGTTAAGCTGGCCGGTAACAATGTTATCGTTTTGTCAGGGTGAGAGACCCAGGAACTGCCCCTATTAACCCATTCACACCCTGGGTTAGGGGTGACACGCACCTGTCAGGATGTGGGGGCCTTGTATGGTAAGGGGGTTCCCTGCAGAAAGAAGATGCTGATGGGTGTATACTTTGTATTGCGTATGGCGTCACCGTATTCCGGAGCGCAGTACGACGTGGGAGGATGATAACATTGTATGACAAACTGAGACCTTAGGATGGAGGTCCCTGCCCGAGGAGCTTGCAATCGAAGACATGGCAGCATCAGAGCAGCAGCTGCTTCAGTGGGGTGCGGTAGAATTAGGGTAAAGGAATGGGGGGGGGTCTTTAATATGTCCCATTCTGGATTCTACCCGCCCCCCCCCCCCCCCCCCCCCCACACACCACCAGCACCATAACTTAACCCCAATACAACTGTCCGAGAGAATAAAAACTGAAAGAGTTCGGGATTACACGTCCTATGTTGCAGATTTGTGTGTGTGCGTACGCACGCGCACACGGGATCACTACTTCTTTCATTGCGCCTGAAAGAGTAGTGGGCGCGCGGAATGGCCTCCACGCAGAGGCAGTGAACCCGTTTCAAATCCCAGTATCCGCTCTCCTGAGGGGGGGGGGGGGGCGAGTCGCTCTTCAAAATGAGATTGTAAGCTCTTCGGGGCAGGGACCCTCCGTGTCCCTGCAGGATTCTTGACGCCGCGCTGCGTTATAGGAAGAGAAATAAATATTACCGTAATCGCCGGCGGGCAAACGGGGGGAAAGCCAGAGCGCCTCGAATGCGGAACATTTCGACGTAATCAAACTCTTCCTGTATTCTCGGCCGCCCCTCCAACGCTAAAGGGTTTTTGTGTGCTTTTTCTTGCATACACTGCACCTCCCGCCCTGACCTGCATATCGCTGCATTCCTGCCCAAACTGTCTGCCGGTTAAAGGCCCAAACTTCCTCTTTCACTTAACTAGGGGCCCCGGCTATAAATGTGTCAGCAGCGCCTTCCAATGACTTTAATTGGGGGGGAGGGGGACAAAAACCATCTGGGGACTATAAACCCCCCCTCCGAACCCTTTCAGGGCTGCCGATGCCTTGGCAGGGGGGCCAATTCTCTGTAGCCCGTGGCGTGGTAGTGAAGGGGTTAGAGGTCGCAGTCCGCGTCGGTCGCGGGTTTTGTTTGCTGATGGTTTCTTCGTGCCTCTTCCAACGCGGGTTTTGGTTTTAAAATCGCACGCTCCGGTCGGGAGATACGTGCGTTGGCGATTTATTAAGTGTCCGGGTGGTTAAAATGGGGCCAGATACGAAGAGGCGTGAAGCTCATGTAGGGGGCTGGGGGGGGGGGGTTGCAGCTGTAAAGGCTGCAGCGTGCACGGATCAGTAACTCTGGTAGTGCAGTGAGGGGCTCCAATGTCACTGGCACAGGGCCTTGTTACATATAATACCAGGCGAGAAGCTGGGGGTATGTGAATGGGAAAACACACACACACACACACACACACACACACTCCGATTGTCGATCTACGGTTCTTACTAAGTAAAACTCGGGACCTTCAGCTGGTAGCACAGTTTAAAAAATAAAGTGTATACATAAATATTACAAACTTAGGGGCCAGCCTGAATTTTTAGGAGCCAACATTTTAAGTGCTGGCTGTGACAGCACCCCTCTCGTCAGGGGCTGTGCGCATCTGTTACAGATGCGCACGTACGTGCAGAAAAAGAGAAATTGTGTAATATATACATTATACACAATGTATGTATGTGTATGTGATGGGGTTCTGACTAATAGCTGCTTTGTGTGTATCTGTGTATCCCTGGACAGTTACACACAAACTATTGTATCAATCTATATATCCCCCTGGAAAGTTACCATAGCTGCTGTGTATCTATATACCCCCTGGGAAGTTACAATAGCTGCTGTGTGTATCTATATATCCCCCTGGGAAGTTACAATAGCTGCTGTGTGTATCTACATATCCCCTGGGAAGTTACTATAACTGCTGTGTGTATCTATATATCCCCCTGGGAAGTTACAATAGCTGCTGTGTGTACTATATATCCCCCTGGGAAGTTACAATAGCTGCTGTGTGTATCTATATACCTCCTGGGAAGTTACAATAGCTGCTGTGTGTATCTATATACCTCCTGGGAAGTTACAATAGCTGCTGTGTGTATCTATATATCCCCTGGGAAGTTACCATAACTGGTGTATGTATCTATATACCCCCTGGGAAGTTACAATAGCTGCTGTGTGTATCTATATACCCCCTGGGAAGTTACAATAGTTGGTGTGTATCTATATACCCCCTGGGAAGTTACAATAGCTGCTGTGTGTATCTATATACCCCCTGGGAAGTTACAATAGTTGGTGTGTATCTATATACCCCCTGGGAAGTTACAATAGCTGCTGTGTGTATCTATATACCCCCTGGGAAGTTACAATAGCTGCTGTGTGTATCTATATACCCCCTGGGAAGTTACAATAGTTGGTGTGTATCTATATACCCCCTGGGAAATTACCATAGCTGCTGTGTATTTTAGTGTTACAATGTATATAATGTGAATTCTAAGGCTGCGTACATACAGCCTTCTTCTGCGCGGAGGCGTGCGCGTCCGTGACATCACCCGCGTGAAGCGGGTGCCTTTTCAGGCCATTGTAGACGCGGCGTGGGGGGAGTCTGTGACGTCACCGCTCACGTGACCTGCCATCGCGCAGAAAAATCAGTTTTTAAACCGATATCTCACACAACGCGCGCCCGCTCCTGCTGCCTCCCCATGGTCTTCAGCAGCATGGACAAACCCTAAAGCAGGGGTGCGCAAACTGGGGGGCGGGAGATTTGTCCGGGGGGTGTGGGGGGTCGCCAGCGGTTGCAGAGGTCCCGCGCTCTTCCCCCCTGGCATTTCATTTAAATGCCGGGGGATCGTGTCAGGCCTCTTCAACAAGAAAACGTACCGGGATTCAGACGTTGTGACGCATCTCCATGACAACGCTGCGTCAAATAGCGCCGCAGGTTCACGTGACCTGACATCACGTGACCCCGGAGCGTCATCTGACGCGGCTGCAGGTAGGAAGGGGGGGGTCGCGAATCTGGGGCAGGGGGGCGCAGCAGGAAAAGTTTGCGCTCCCCTGATCTAAAGCACATGTGAGGAAGGGGCGTGATTACCAAAGCTCTGCACTGATTGGCTGACCCCTGGGGGGTCATGGCCTTTTACGCATTGGCTTCTGGGACTTGTAGTTTTATCTCCCACTAAATACTGTACTATTAGAGAGGCGCAGGGGTACAGCTCCCAGAAGCCCCTGCAGAGAAGGGAGGTCACATGACTAGCAGTAGCCTTAAACACCGGCTCTAGGAGAATGTTTAGGTGCCTGGGATTTCCCCTGCGTATGTATAATATGTACCTATATATCGTCATCCTCTTCAGCCAACGATCTCCCAGGTACAGCGGTTACAGCCGCTCTCCATGCTGTCCCAAAACTGTGTCTGTCTGTGTGTCCCTGCACCCCCCCTCTCCCACCCAAGTGTCCCTGGCCCCCCCTCTCCCACCCAAGTGTCCCTGCCCCCCCCCCCCACCCAAGTGTCCCTGGCCCCCCCTCTCCCACCCAAGTGTCCCTGCCCCCCCCCCCCTCCCACCCAAGTGTCCCTGCCCCCCCCCCTCTAATGTAAATAAATCTAATTTAGCTAGCCTCTCCTCATAAGTTAGATTGTCCAACCCCTTTATTAATTTTGTGGCTCTTCTCTGCACTCTCTCTAGTTCCATAATGTATTTTCTAAGGAGTGGTGCCCAATAACTGTACGCCATATTCAAGGTGTGGTCTTACTAATGCTTTATAAAGGGGCATAATTATGTTTACTTCCCTTCCATCCATTGCCTGTTTAATGCATGATAAGATCTTGTTCGCCTTTGCAGCTACTGCCTGACTTTGGGCACTATTGCTAAGCCTGCTGTCTACAAGCACTCCTAAATCCTTCTCCATCAAGGGAATCCCCATTTAATTTGTAAGTTGCCTGTTTATTCTTGCTTCCCAAATGCATAACCTTACATGTATCTATATTAAACCTCATCTGCCATTTACCTCCCCAAATTTCCAGTCTCTCCACCCTGGTCTAAATTCCTACTTACCTCCTCAAAGAAACAAATAAGGTTAATTTGGCATGATCTATTCCTTCATAAATCCATGTTGACTATTACTAATGATTTTGTTTTCCATTAGGTATTCCTGAATATTATCCCGTAATAAACCTTCAAGTAGTTTCCCCACTATTGAAGTCAGGCTTACAGGTCTGTAATTCCCCAGTTGTGATCCAGCTCCCTTTTTAAATATAGGCACCACATCTGCTTTACGCCAATCTTGTGGTACTGAGCCTGTGGAAATGGAGTCCTTGAATATTAAATATAATAGTTTGGCTATTAGTGAACTTAACTCCTTGAGAACTTTTGGGTGTATGCCATCGGGGCCAGGTGCCTTATTTACTTTAATTTTATCAAGCCGCCTAGGAACTTCTTCCTCAGTTAACCAATTGTTCATTAATATGGAGGTTGTGGCTTCCTCCTGCGGCACTACTATTGAAATTGATTTTTCTCTGGTAAACACAGAGGCAAAGAATTTGTTTAATACCTCAGCTTTTTCCTTATCTCCAACAATCTGCCTACCCATATCACACTGAAATGGTCCTATATTTTCTTTTCTCATTTTTTTGTTATTAAGGTACTTAAAGAATTTTTAGGATTGATCTTACTTTCTATTGCAATTCTTTTTTCATTATCCATTTTTGCTAATTTGATTGCCCTTTTGCAATTTTTGTTACATTCCTTATAATTCTGATACGATGTCTCTGTCCCTTCTGACTTAAAGAATCTAAACGCCTTCCTCTTCTTGTCCATTTCCTCCCCTACCTGTTTATTTAGCCACATTGGTTTTGACTTATTTCTTTTATACTTATTACCCAAGGGTATACACTGATAAGTATGT